>NC_071258.1:36543661-36555616 GCF_023375685.1 Ictalurus furcatus | reverse complement strand
TCCTCCTCTTCTTCACCTTCATCTCATCTTCCTCCTCTTCTCATCTTCACCTTCATCTTCATCTTCCTCCTCTTCTTCATCTTCATCTTCATCTTCATCTTCCTCCTCTTCTTCATCTTCTTCTTCATCTTCCTCCTCTTCTTCATCTTCATCTTCCTCCTCGTCTTCATCTTCATCTTCCTCCTCATCTTCATATTCATCTTCTTCTTCCTCCTCATCTCATATTCATCTTCATCTTCCTCCTCATCTTCATATTCATCTTCTTCTTCCTCCTCTTCTTCATCTTCATCTTCATCTTCCTCCTCTTCTTCTCTTCATCTCATCTTCCTCCTCTTCTTCATCTCATCATCTTCATCTTCCTCCTCTTCTTCATCTTCATCTTCCTCCTCATCTTCATATTCATCTTCTTCTTCCTCCTCTTCTTCATCTTCATCTTCATCTTCCTCCTCTTCTTCATCTTCATCTTCTTCTTCCTCCTCTTCTTCATCTTCTTCTTCCTCCTCTTCTTCATCTTCATCTTCTTCTTCCTCCTCTTCTTCATCTTCATCTTCTTCTTCCTCCTCCTCATCTTCATCTTCATCTTCTCCTCTTCTTCATCTTCATCTTCTTCTTCCTCCTCCTCATCTTCATCTTCCTCTTCTTCATCTTCCTCCTCTTCCTCTTCTTCATCTTCCTCCTCTTCTTCATCTTCATCTTCTTCTTCCTCCTCTTCTTCATCTTCTTTTCCTCCTCTTCTTCATCTTCTTCCTCCTCCTCATCTTCTTCTTCTTCTTCCTCTTCATCTTCATCTTCTTCCTCCTCTTCTGTGAACTTGCAGGTTCTGTGACCACCACAAATAACCTTCATTCTTCTAGCTCTGAAACGGATATCCCCGTTCCTCCAGTTACATTCTCATAGTTAATTCATTCTCAGGTCAGTTCCTCTGTTTCAGTTCCTACAGCGTTTCTACACATCCTGCTCTAGTTCCCTTAATTCAGTTACAGCACTTCTTATAGTTACTGTAGTTACATTGTTGTTATGTTGTTACTGAGTAAGGATTGGTACATTGTTGTTACATTGTTACAGAGTAAATATTGTTATGTTATGGAGTAATGATTGTTATGTTGTTGTTATGTTGTTAAAGAGCACTGATTGTTGTTGTTACATTGTTACTGAGTAATGATTGTTATGTTGTTTCTGAGTAATGGTTGTTACATTATGTTGTTACTGAGTAATGCTTATTATGTTGTTGTTACATTGTTACTGAGTAATGATTGTTACGTTGTTATTACGTTGTTACAGAGTAATGATTGTTACATTGTTATGTTGTTACTGAGTAATGATTGTTATGTTGTTGTTACATTGTTACTGAGTAATGATTGTTACGTTGTTGCTATGCTACTGAATAATGATAATGTTATGTTGTTAAAGAGTAATATTGTTGTTTTTATGTTGTTACTAAGTAATGATTGTTACGTTGTTGTTATATTGTTACAGAGTAATGATTGTTACATTGTTGTTATGTTGTTACAGAGTAATGATTGTTACGTTGTTGTTATGTTGTTACTGAGTAATGATTGTTACGTTGTTGCTATGTTGTTACTGAGTAATGATTGTTACGTTGTTATGTTGTTAGAGTAATATTGTTGTTTTTATGTTGTTACTAAGTAATGATTGTTACGTTGTTGTTATGTTGTTACAAAGTAATGATTGTTACATTGTTGTTACATTATCACTGAGTAAAGATTGTTACATTGTTGCTATGTTGATTGGTATATCATTGTTACTTTGCTACAGTGTAATGATTGTTATGTCACCTGCATTTAGACTTTAGTATGAACTCTGTGTGTGTGTGTGTGTGTGTGTGTGTGTGTGTTTGGGCATGGTGGTGTTGGGGGAAGGGTTTGGATGTTGGGGTTCTGTGTACATGGTGTGTAATGGGGAACTGTGTGTGTGTCGCTCCTGTGAAAGCGCTCTGTTACAGGATGGACAGAGCAGATGGAGCTGCTGAAGTCTCCCACAAAACCTGACCTACTTTCAGGAGGAATGTTCTCTCATTTTCTCCACACGTGACTCAAAACATCTTCACCTTCCAGCGTGTGTTGGGGGGCAAAAGGGGGGAATTGTGTGTGTGTGTGTGGGGGGGGGGGGGGGTTAAGTGTGACAGTTATAATGTTGTGGGGCGTTTGTACTGTATTGTATTGTATTGTTTGTATTGTTTGTATTGTATTGTATTGTTTGTATTGTATTGTATTGTATTGTTTGTATTGTTTGTATTGTATTGTATTGTATTGTTTGTATTGTATTGTTTGTATTGTATTGTTTGTATTGTATTGTATTGTATTGTTTGTATTGTTTGTATTGTATTGTATTGTATTGTTTGTATTGTATTGTTTGTATTGTATTGTATTGTATTGTTTGTATTGTATTGTTTGTATTGTATTGTATTGTATTGTATTGTATTGTATTGTTTGTATTGTATTGTATTGTATTGTTTGTATTGTTTGTATTGTATTGTATTGTTTGTATTGTATTGTATTGTATTGTTTGTATTGTATTGTTTGTATTGTATTGTATTGTATTGTTTGTATTGTATTGTTTGTATTGTATTGTATTGTATTGTATTGTATTGTTTGTATTGTATTGTTTGTATTGGTTTGTATTGTATTGTTTGTATTGTATTGTTTGTATTGTATTGTATTGTATTGTTTGTATTGTTTGTATTGTATTGTATTGTATTGTTTGTATTGTATTGTTTGTATTGTATTGTTTGTATTGTATTGTATTGTTTGTATTGTATTGTATTGTATTGTTTGTATTGTATTGTATTGTTTGTATTGTTTGTATTGTTTGTATTGTATTGTTTGTATTGTATTGTATTGTATTGTTTGTATTGTATTGTATTGTTTGTATTGTATTGTATTGTATTGTTTGTATTGTATTGTTTGTATTGTTTGTATTGTATTGTATTGTTTGTATTGTATTGTATTGTTTGTATTGTTTGTATTGTATTGTTTGTATTGTATTGTATTGTATTGTTTGTATTGTATTGTATTGTATTGTATTGTATTGTATTGTTTGTATTGTATTGTTTGTATTGTATTGTATTGTTTGTATTGTATTGTTTGTATTGTTTGTATTGTATTGTTTGTATTGTATTGTATTGTTTGTATTGTATTGTATTGTTTGTATTGTATTGTTTGTATTGTTTGTATTGTATTGTATTGTATTGTTTGTATTGTATTGTTTGTATTGTATTGTTTGTATTGTATTGTATTGTTTGTATTGTATTGTTTGTATTGTTTGTATTGTATTGTTTGTATTGTATTGTTTGTATTGTATTGTTTGTATTGTATTGTATTGTATTGTTTGTATTGTTTGTATTGTATTGTTTGTATTGTATTGTTTGTATTGTATTGTATTGTATTGTTTGTATTGTATTGTTTGTATTGTATTGTATTGTTTGTATTGTATTGTATTGTATTGTTTGTATTGTTTGTATTGTATTGTTTGTATTGTATTGTATTGTTTGTATTGTATTGTATTGTTTGTATTGTATTGTTTGTATTGTATTGTATTGTATTGTTTGTATTGTATTGTATTGTATTGTTTGTATTGTATTGTATTGTTTGTATTGTTTGTATTGTATTGTTTGTATTGTATTGTATTGTATTGTTTGTATTGTATTGTTTGTATTGTATTGTTTGTATTGTATTGTATTGTTTGTATTGTATTGTTTGTATTGTATTGTTTGTATTGTTTGTATTGTATTGTATTGTATTGTTTGTATTGTATTGTTTGTATTGTATTGTATTGTTTGTATTGTATTGTTTGTATTGTTTGTATTGTATTGTTTGTATTGTATTGTATTGTATTGTATTGTATTGTTTGTATTGTATTGTTTGTATTGTATTGTATTGTATTGTTTGTATTGTATTGTTTGTATTGTATTGTATTGTATTGTATTGTATTGTTTGTATTGTATTGTATTGTATTGTTTGTATTGTATTGTTTGTATTGTATTGTTTGTATTGTATTGTATTGTATTGTATTGTTTGTATTGTATTGTATTGTATTGTTTGTATTGTATTGTTTGTATTGTATTGTATTGTATTGTTTGTATTGTATTGTATTGTATTGTTTGTATTGTATTGTATCGTTTGTATTGTATTGTATTGTATTGTTTGTATTGTTTGTATTGTATTGTATTGTATTGTATTGTATTGTTTGTATTGTTTGTATTGTATTGTATTGTATTGTATTGTATTGTTTGTATTGTATTGTATTGTATTGTATTGTATTGTTTGCATTGTATTGTTTGTATTGTATTGTATTGTATTGTTTGTATTGTTTGCATTGTATTGTTTGTATTGTATTGTATTGTATTGTTTGTATTGTATTGTTTGCATTGTATTGTTTGTATTGTCTCAATAAAGACTTCTTTTCCTGCATCGGAAAGATTTGCAAGTGATTAGAGTAAAGTAACCGTAGCATAGCGGTCAAACATAGCATTATTAGCATTACTATAACACTGACAAAACTCACGAAGATACTGTTACATGTCTGTGGTGTGTGTGTGTGTGTGTGTGTGTGTGTGTCGGGTGAGCAGCCTGTTTAACTGAAACATTCGCACACAGTTTATTAGTTTTGGCATCACTTTGTGTGTATGTGTATGTGTTATTTCATTTCCCATTTAAAACACACTCACACACACTCGCAGACACTCACACACACTCGCATGTGTACTCACAAACCAAGAAGTAAATCATCATCATCATCTTCACAGGATGGCACCACATTCAAGAAAACAACAGATGAACGCTGTTAATCACACGATGAATAATTTCAAAACATTGCTTATGATCACACACACACACACACACACACACACACATACACACACATACACACACACACACATCAAAACTATTCAGCATTGCAGATGTTCTTAATAATTATTACTAATACACACCACTGTCAAGAGGCAACATATAAAAAATCACATAAATTCACATGAATTCTTCCATGAAAGCTCAGAAGCAACAAATCTGTGTGTGTGTGTGTGTGTGTGTGTGTGTGTGTAAGGATGTACAAAAGTGTGCAAAAGTTTGTACACCCTTAAGACAAAATGATAAAGACAAAGAGATGATGTTTGTAGAAGGAAGACATATTTGTGTTATCAAATGTAACGAAATGGTTGAGATATTAGGAATAAAAAATTATATGGCATGATAGTTGATATGTACATGTGTTCAAAAGTTTATGCACCCCTGTTTCAGATCTGAAGGCAGGCGAGAAGTCTCTTGTTTGTGTGTAACGACCGCTACTGTAGATTGTGGGAGTGGCCTGGGTTTCATGCTCAGCTTTGTTCTCAGATTAGATTAGCAAAACATGCTAACTACGCTAGCTACATAGTCTCACAGACACACCAACGATCTCTTCTACTTCCTTCCAAGCTTTATTTGTCTTCCTAACATCTCTATACACATTTGATGTGATTGTTTGATATGACAGGATAAGATGAAACCAGGGTTAAAAGTTTCTCTTTCAATGTAAACAGTAAAACTAATTGCAGGTCCAAGGAATCATTCGAGATGGTCACTTTACAGCGTCATACCTAATTTCCATACAATTGAGAAAATCTTAATCTTAGAGTGTATAGATTATAGTTTCTATTTGATAGATTATAGTTTATATTGTATTCACACTCACTTCGCTGCATGTTTCAGATCGTCGTCTTGTTGCAGGATAAAACCACAATTTCACTGAAACATGTCGGAATTTGGAGTGTTGTAGGATTTTCTTACAGAAATGTGTGTGTGTGTGTGTGTGTGTGTGTGTGACATTCCTGCGCACTGACACACAGTGTGTGTGTGTGTGTGTGTGTGTGTGTGTGTGTATGAGGGTGTTTCTGTTTCTGCACGAGACGATGCTTCAGATCCTCAGATCTCCCACCAAGGACTTCGTGTTTATGATGGAGTGTGTGTCCCTTCACATTTTTGACCATCTACGGCCTGGAAAACATTCTGTTCCGGTTTCTCACACACAGTATGTGTGTGTGTGTGTGTGTGTGTGTGTGTGTGTGTGTGTGTGTGTAATGAGGAACACTTTAGGTTTTCAGATGAGATGCTTCAATTATTAAAGCATGACATCAGTACAGGTGTGTCACATGACCATCGAGCCCCACTGTGTGTGTGTGTGTGTGTGTGTGTGTGTGTGTGTGAGTGTGTGTGTGTGTGTGTGTGTGTGTGTGTGTGTGTTTTGGCACAGGAACACTGTGTTTCCTCTCTGTTTCCCGAACTTCAATCGCCCACTCGTCTGCTCACTTCAAACACTCTGACTAACACTAACACACTGTACACTCCATCACTGCCACATACCATGAGCACTAACACTAATCCCTAATCCCTAACCCCTAATCCCTAACTCCTGTCCTAACCCCTAATCCCTAACTCCTGTCCTAACCCCTATACCCTAACCCCTAATCCCTAACTCCTGTCCTAACCCCTATACCCTAACCCCTAATCCCTAACTCCTGTCCTAACCCCTAATCCCTAACTCCTGTCCTAACCCCTATACCCTAACCCCTAATCCCTAACTCCTGTCCTAACCCCTATACCCTAACCCCTAATCCCTAACTCCTGTCCTAACCCCTAATCCCTATCTCCTGTCCTAACCCTTATACCCTAACCCCTAGTCCCTATACCTTAATCTTTATATGCCAACTCTTATTGTGGTTATTTTAAAATCTTGTCCTGAGACATTAACCCCTAATTCATAACCCCTTTACTCAACCATTCTGTTTTTATTTATTATTATTAAATATACCCTGTACGCTACTGAATACACAGTAGGTTTGGAAATGTGTAAAGAACCCCTGAACGTTATATATTTCATTTAAAATGGATTAAACTGACTTTTGTTTAGAATCTTACACATAGTGATTGTTAATAAAGAAAAAAAAATTATAATTTAAAAAAGAAAAATTAAAAGCTCTCATTTAGAGTAAGCTCTCATAAGTAGCCTCTTTGTTAAAGGTTCTCCAAATTGAGCTCAGGTGAATCCTGGTTGCTTTGATTAGCTTGAGATGTCTCTAGAACTTGGTTGGAGTTTTACCTGTGGTAAATTCTCCTGGTTGAACAGGATGTAGAAAGGTACACACCAGTGTGTAGAAGTTCCCATAAGTCACAGTGCATGTCAGACCAAACCAAGCCATGAAATCCAAGGAACTCTCAGTAGATGCTGTGTTGAGAAATATGTGTGGGCAGGGGGATCAAATTCTTTCTAAAGCTCTGAATGTTCTCAGGAGCACAGTGAACTCCATCATTGGGAAACAGAAGAAATGGGACTCCTAGAGACTTCCTAGAGCTGAAACTTTGGGGTAGAAGGGCCTTGGTCAGGGAGGTGACCGAAACCCCAATGTCTATTCTAACAGAACTTCAGAAATCCTCCACAGAGATGGAAGAACCTGCTGGAAGGTCTCAGAAATACTCAATCAACCAGACCTTTATGGTAGAGTGGTGAGACTGAAGCCACTCCTGTGTTAAAGGCATATGGCAGACACTTAAAGAAATCTGAGAGCACAAAGGAAAAAATCTCTGGTCTGATGAGACGAAAACAGAATTTTTATGGCTGAACTACAAGCGCTACATCTGGAGAAAACCAGGTACTGCTCATCGACTGTCTAATACCATCCCTACAGTGAAGCATGGTGGTGGCAGCACCATACAATGGGGATGGTTCTCAGCATCAGGGATGGTGAGATCATTCAGCATGACAATTACCCAAAGCATACAGCCAAGACAACACTGCAGTGGTTTCAGTTCTCTGAATGTCCTTGAGTGGTCCAGCCAAAGACCAGACTTGAACCCCAAAGAGAACATCTATGAAAAGAGTTGAAGATGGCATCCAATCTGATTGAGCTTGAGAGGATCTGCCAGGAAGAATGGGAGAAACTGCCCAAATCCTGGAGTGTAAAGCATGTTGAGACTTGTTGAGAAGACACAAAGCTGCTGAAGAAGCTTCTACAAATACTGAGTAAAGGTTCTGAAAGGTTCTTATCTCAATGAGAGAGTTCAGTTTTGGCTTCGTCACCTATACTCCAAACCCCGTACCCTGTGCTCCAAACACTGTAACCTATACTCCAAACCCCGTACCCTGTACTCCAAACACTGTAACCTATACTCCAAACCCCGTACCCTGTACTCCAAACACTGTAACCTATACTCCAAACTCCGTACCCTGTACTCCAAACACCGTCACCTATACCCCAAACCCCGTACCCTGTACTCCAAACACTGTAACCTATACTCCAAACCCCGTACCCTGTACTCCAAACACTGTAACCTATACTCCAAACCCCGTACCCTGTACTCCAAACACCGTCACCTATACCCCAAACCCCGTACCCTGTACTCCAAACACTGTAACCTATACTCCAAACCCCGTACCCTGTACTCCAAACACTGTAACCTATACTCCAAACCCCGTACCCTGTACTCCAAACACCGTCACCTATACTCCAAACCCCGTACCCTGTGCTCCAAACACTGTAACCTATACTCCAAACCCCGTACCCTGTACTCCAAACACTGTAACCTATACTCCAAACCCCGTACCCTGTACTCCAAACACTGTAACCTATACTCCAAACTCCGTACCCTGTACTCCAAACACCGTCACCTATACCCCAAACCCCGTACCCTGTACTCCAAACACTGTCACCTATACCCCAAACCCCGTACCCTGTACTCCAAACACTGTAACCTATACTCCAAACCCCGTACCCTGTACTCCAAACACTGTAACCTATACTCCAAACTCCGTACCCTGTACTCCAAACACCGTCACCTATACCCCAAACCCCGTACCCTGTACTCCAAACACCGTCACCTATACCCCAAACCCCGTACCCTGTACTCCAAACACTGTAACCTATACTCCAAACCCCGTACCCTGTACTCCAAACACCGTAACCTATACTCCAAACTCCGTACCCTGTACTCCAAACACCGTCACCTATACCCCAAACCCCGTACCCTGTACTCCAAACACCGTCACCTATACCCCAAACCCCGTACCCTGTACTCCAAACACCGTCACCTATACCCCAAACCCCGTACCCTGTACTCCAAACACCGTCACCTATACCCCAAACCCCGTACCCTGTACTCCAAACACCGTCACCTATACCCCAAACCCCGTACCCTGTACTCCAAACACTGTCACATATACCCCAAACCCCATACCCTGTACTCCAAACACTGTCACATATACCCCAAACCCCGTACTCCAAACACCGTCACCTATACCCCAAACCCCGTACCCTGTACTCCAAACACCGTCACCTATACCCCAAACCCCATACCCTGTACTCCAAACACTGTCACATATACCCCAAACCCCATACCCTGTACTCCAAACACTGTCACATATACCCCAAACCCCGTACTCCAAACACTGTCACCTATACCCCAAACCCCGTACCCTGTACTCCAAACACTGTCACCTATACCCCAAACCCCGTACCCTGTACTCCAAACACTGTCACCTATACCCCAAACCCCGTACCCTGTACTCCAAACACTGTCACCTATACCCCAAACCCCGTACCCTGTACTCCAAACACTGTCACCTATACCCCAAACCCCGTACCCTGTACTCCAAACACCGTCACCTATACCCCAAACCCTGTACTCTGTACTCCAAACACCGTCACCTATACCCCAAACCCCGTACCCTGTACTCCAAACACTGTCACCTATACCCCAAACCCCGTACCCTGTACTCCAAACACTGTCACCTATACCCCAAACCCCGTACCCTGTACTCCAACTCTTCATTATTTTCACTGTGTACAAACGCATCTCTCCATCTGTGTTCACTCTGTTTCTCAGGAAACGATACCACCATCTCCTTCCTCAAACATAACACACTCACACACACACACACACACACACACACACACACAATGTTACAACTCTCATCTCCCAATGAGTCACACTGGACTCACCCAACACACACTATCCAAGATAAATAACAGATGATCTCATCACACACACACACACACACACACACACACACACACACACACACAGTGTATATAATGAGGAAATGGATACATATTCATTAGTACATTGAAGTCATGACCTGAGAGTGACGACTACCAGACCATCTCTCTCTCTCTCTCGCTCTCTCTCTCTCTCCACAATTAACAGTTGCTTGGGATCAGTCAGTGAAGATGGCCACTTGTGCCACAGTTTCTGGGACCAGACACCACTCTCCATCACAGCATTGCCCAAATGGACCAGAATCAGAATCAGTAAGAAGAATTTGAGGGCCAGGTAAACTGTCCTTCGTTCCAGCTGGTTGGTGCACCACTTCTGGAAGTCCACCAGCTCCAAGAAGACTACTGTTGCAATCAGGAATCCTTGTATCGTCTGGAGCTTGTGCTGCGTTTCGGAACCTGCACAAACCCAATGCGCATGAACATGTCCACTACACATTGGAGTGACAGTGTGGCTAACATTCTCAATGAGTCTAGCTTCACACTGATGAATTGTCTGGTCTGCTTCGGTACTACAGAGCTTTTTATTACTGAGTGTACCAGAGCACTGTAATGTGTGTGAGTGTCCTATGTCCTGTGGGGTCCTATGTACCCCTTCTATGGAGCAGCCCATCCTTCTCACACACATTACAGTGCTCTGGTACACTCAGTAAAACTTTCTTCTTTACATCATCTTCTCTTCCTTTAATCTCCCTTTCTTGTTCAGTTCATTTACACACCTGCTTTTTCTTTTTTTAAATCCCTCTGTACTCTTTCACTTATTAAATCTGTCTGTTCTTTCCTCTCCAATTTAACTTAATTATGCTCTATAACACATAACAATTCAAGAGTTGATGTGTGTGTGTATTATATATTATATAATATATATATGTATATATATAATGTATCCTTTTCCTTCAGAAAACCTAGATTCTTTTTTTTATTTGAACATGGAGCCCATTAGCTGATGAGGTGTAAATGACATGAAAGTTCTCAGGTGGGTGGATTCTTTGTGTGTTACACCAGCGCCCAACCAGCGCCCCCTAGTGGGCAGAACACTACTGACTCATTTACTCACTGCTGTCTGTAATCAGTGTTTTTAATTTACAGTGCATGTGTTTAAAGCTGTACACGTATTTTTGATCACACAGCGCCGCCTGGTGGCCGGTTAATGAAATATTTTAATCTGTTTGTAGATGATTTAATTTCATTTCTTTTGCTTGTGTGAGTGAATTTGTGTTCCAGTACCTGATGTCATTACATTAGGTTTTTAAGAGATTTAGGAGGGCGACGGACGGCTCAGGCTGCTGATTAGAGATCAGTGTGAAGAGTCTAAAATCTTCAGGGCAACATGAAGCATCGTTTAGTGCAGTCATGTGACCTTGATTTAATGAATGTGAGAGTTCTGAATCGTTATCTGAACAGCCATAATAACAACAAGTGTGTGTGATCTGAGATAAACGAGAGGAGGTGCCACAGCAGTTGGTTTTCATTACAAGAGTTTAATGGTGTTAATTGGTCAGGAAATGTCATAAAGAGCACATTAAAGAGTGTGTGTGTGTGTGTGTGTGTGTGTGTGTGTGTGTGTTTGTTTTAGAGAAGCACAGAAACACAAGCAGCACGACAGAAATCCTTCATATCACCGTTTCACATGAACACAGTCACAATCAGTCTGCGATATTTACATAGTGCAAATGACAGAGAGTATACACATCCACGAGGACAAATCACACTGCGCTGACCACAATGTGTGTGTGTGTGTGTGTGTGTGTGTGTGTGTACACCTGTTAACATTAATCTTCAAACAAATAAAGTTGAAAAACCACAAACAGATGAGCGAAGACAAACAGCAACACATATATCCTACAGAAATGATATCAGTTATGGTAAAAAAAAAAAAAAAGTGAGAGAGAGAGAGAGAGAGAGAGAGA
>NC_071258.1:36523661-36538661 GCF_023375685.1 Ictalurus furcatus | reverse complement strand
CACACACACACACACGGTAGAATACGTGAACCTCAAGTTTCCATGCACAAGCAAAATAGAGAAACAAAAGAAGAATGTATAGAGGAAGTGTGTATTTAAAATGCAGGTAGGTTATGTTTAAAGAGAAGCTTCTGATTGGTCGGCTGCTGTGACATCATCAGCTGTCAGTGTGAATGGAAAACTGTCATACTTTAATCTGAAACATGATGTACTAATACAGGTTAAGTGTGAGTGTGTGAGTGTGTGTACACACCCTCTTGTGAGACTGTCTCCTGTGTGAGTGTGTCGGTGAAGTGAAGCTCGTCATCTGCCTGTTCCTTCACACACAGCTTAGCCTTCACTTCACGCTCCTTCAGGATCACCTACACACACACACACACACGCATGAACACACGCATGCATCAGACTGCAGAAATGCATTCTGGGTAAATCATGAAGTCTACACTGAGACTTGATCATCTAACATGCATCTAATGAACTTTACTCGTGCTGATGAAGTGGAACACAGCCGATCTAGGGGAAGTGAACCAGGGTCCAGTGAAATCAGTACTGGTCCTTCTATCTGTACTGTACTATAGTGTACTGAACTACTGAGTAGTGTACTTTTTTTGTACTATACTGTACTCTCTGATAGAGTTGTCAAAAGTATCGGTACTGAAAAGAAAAAAGTTGACGGTACCAGATTTTCATAAGTACCGGTAGTACCGTGACAACACTACTCTCTGGTAAGATACTATCAGTGTAGTGTACTGGACTATACTGTAGTGTACTGGACTATACTGTAGTGTACTACACTACAGACATCCAAAGGGAAGTGAACAAGGCTGCAATAAAATTTGTATTGGCGCCTATAGTGTGATACAGTATACTGTACCATAGTGTACTCTACTGCACTGTAGTGTACTATAGAGTACTGTATTGTAGTGTACTACAGAGAACTGTATTGTAGTGTACTACAGAGTACTGTATTGTAGGGTACTATACAGTACTGTATTGTAGTGTACTATAGAGAACTGTATTGTAGGGTACTATAGAGTACTGTATTGTAGGGTACTACAGAGTACTGTAACGTAGGGTACTATAGAGTACTGTATTGTAGGGTACTACAGAGTACTGTATTGTATAGTACTACAGAGAACTGTATTGTAGTGTACTACAGAGTACTGTATTGTAGGGTACTATAGAGAACTGTATTGTAGGGTACTACAGAGTACTGTATTGTATAGTACTACAGAGAACTGTATTGTAGTGCACTACAGAGTACTGTATTGTAGGGTACTATAGAGAACTGTATTGTAGGGTACTATAGAGTACTGTATTATAGGGTACTATAGAGAACTGTATTGTAGGGTACTATAGAGTACTGTATTGTAGTGTACCATACTGTACCGTACCTTCTTGAGGGCAGTAGGTCTCTTCACTTTAGGTATCTCTCTCTCTTTACCCCTCTTGATTTTGGGTGCTGTGGAGTCGAGCATGTTGTGGGGGGTAGTGTATGATTTCATCACACCCTTACTGACTGCATCCTTATTGTGGAACAGTGAGGTCGTACCCACTGAACACACACACACACACACACACACACACACACACACACACACACACACCCCAACACACACACACACACATATACACATCACTGTACTCTTGTACATAAAGTGTAGTGAAGATGATGGCTCGATGTGTCTCTCTTTGTATACAAGGGGTATATATGTATAGAAACTGTGTGGGTGTGTGTGAGTATGTGTGTGTGAGTATGAGTGTCTGAGTGCATGTGTGCGAGTATGTTTGTGTGTGTATGTGAGTGACTGTGTGTGAGTGAGTGAGTGTGTATGTGAGAGTATGTGTGTGAGAGAGAGAGTGTGTGTGTATGTATGTGTGTGTATGAGAGAGAGTGCGTGTTTGTGTGTGTGTATGTGTGTGAGAGAGAGAGTGTGTATGTATGTATGTATGTATGTGTGTGTGTGTGTGTGTGTGTGACAGAGAGAATGTGTATGTATGTATGTGTGTGTGTGTGTGTGTGTGTGTGTGTGAGAGAGAGTGTGTATGTATATGTATGTATATGTATGTGTGTGTATACCTGTGTATGAAAGGGGTTTGGTGTTGTTGAGTTGTCGTGCCTTCATGGCCTGTTGTTGTTTCTCCAGTGCAGCGAGCATGTCCCCCAGATCCAGCTGTACTGGAGTCCTGCTCTTCTTCCCTGCTGCTTTAGTTAGAGCCTCCTATACACACACACACACACACACACACACACACACATCCATCCATAAATATACAAAACAGTAATATAAACTAACACAATACAGTGTAACATCAATATAGACTCTGTGTGTGTGTACCTGCAGTTTCCTCTGCTCCATGCTGATCTCGCAGTACTCCTGTGCGGTAGCCAGAGCCGCTGCCAGAGCTTTCTTCCTCTGACTCTTGGCTCGCTTGGGCACTGAGGTGGTGATGGGAATAGGAGTCTGTACAATGTGGATGGGGGAATTCTCCGGAAGATTATCCAACTACACACACACACACACACACACACACACACACACACACACACACACACACACAGAGCTCAGCCCACGTAAATTTTTATCATCATTTCCATTCATCTCCATATTCAGCAGATAGAACCCATAGCACCTAAATCTCTAATCCCTATAGCTCCTTATCCCTATAGCCCCACAACCACAGGCCCTCAACCCTATAGCTCCTTATCCCTATAGCCCCACAACCCTATAGCCCCTCAACATTATATCCCCCCAACCCTATAGCCCTTCAACCCTATAGCCCCTTATCCCTATAGCCTATGGTCCCTAAAGCCTATGGCCTCTAATCCCTAATCCCTCCTAGGCCTATCGCTCCTAAACGTGACCCCTAAACAGTATCTGCACACAGACCTTTGTCATGTCTGAGACGCAAACCTGTAAACACTCACCAGTGGTTTGGGCAGTTTGAGCTGTACTTGTTCAGGTTTGTTGCGCTGCACAGCACCCCCAGTGGCCAGGTCAGGAAACTCATCCTCATCCTGCATGGTAGACAAATCAGTACTGTCCTGTTACAAATCAGAGAGAGAGAGAGAGAGAGAGAGAGAGAGAGAGAGAGAGTGTGTGTGTTCAGTACCTGGAAGTAGAGGGGTTCAGGTGTGTGTTCAGGCTGAGCTCCACCCTGCTGCAGTCTCCTCTGACTCCCAACACCTCCACCACCACGGCCAGTAAAGCCCACATGAAACTCCTGAATCAGACAAACAGGGTTAAACAAAAAATATGAAATACAGTTTTAATATAATGGATAGAATAATCAGGATTATCAGTATTATTATTTAGTAATAATAATGAAACAATGCGTTTCATCTCACAGCGCGTGTCATTAATAATAAACTGTCCTTGTCTCGTCTCACTGCGTTATCATCCCGCTGGTTAAAGTTTAACCGCCACACTCCACTTACCTGAGTGTAATTCCTCTGCTCCACCATTTTGTTTCTGTGGAAGGACGAGCCGCGGTCTGTCCAGGGTTTCTGAGGAGCCGGAGTGGAAGGATTCACCCAACTAACTGATATAGTGTTCACACAAAAAACAAAATCGGTTATGCGTCACAAAATATTGGCACCCCATACCCTCAATAGTGCAACAAAAGCTTAAAATACTCACCAGTCATGACTCCAGCTTCAACGCCCTGTATACACACACACACACACACACACACACACACACACACACACACAGAATTATAGTCAGATCACACAGCTCAGAGCATCACTGCATTTAGGCTGGGCATGACCGTGTGATACCAGTGTTGTGATATAATAATAACCACCGCCATGGTGAAGTCACATGATACACAGCTCTCATGTAGTGTGTTCAGTAGTCAGAAGTGGTAAGGGTCAGGAGTCAGTGCTGTTATAACAGCTTTATTACTCACTGTCAGATTAACAACAACTTCTGTTCAACCGTTTAGTTTCCGCTTCTTTTCTTAGTGAACTAATGAGATTCAGACCTCATGCTCTGAACCTGCAGTGCCGGGGGTCAGTACAACCTCAGGATTGTGCATCGTTGTGTTTCAGTATCGTGATGTGATGTTGGTGCTGTATCGCTCACCATGCACGTGTGTGTGTGTGTGTGTGTGTACCAGTGCGTGTTTGGGGCTGCAGTAGCCGCTGTCACTGTCGATGTCGGCCTCACTCGCTCCGTGCTCGCTGGACGACTCGGCCGTCTGAGATGAGCGTCTACGTCTGACCTTCCCTCTGAACTGCAGAGGACTCACTCTGTCTGACACACACCTGCTGCTGCTACTGCACGGCTCTCCGGGGAAGTCTGATACATACACACACACACACACACACAGACACACACACCATAAAGGGTCTGTGTAATATGACATAACACATCCACTTAACCCTAAAAACACACTTCACTACCATAAACACACACCTATAATCCCAGTTAGAAACACACAATCATAAGCGCACCCACACGCAGCCACACCCAGCAACAAATCAGTGTGAGGGGTCAAAGGTCATGTTACCAGTTTGCTGAGCAGCATCCACCAGCAGTACAGTGCGTGATTTCCCATCAGGCCCTGCAGCTGCCACCTCCTTCTGCACCGCCACGCTGCGCATCACCGGACGCTTCACTCTGATTGGCTGAGCCACCTGCTGGGGTCACACCGGTGTATATTACTATGTGTGTGTGTGTGTGTGTGTGTATCTATCTCTATATATATCTATATCTATCTCTATACATATATATACACATACACACACACGTGTATGTATACGTGTGTGTGTGTGTGTGTGTGTGTGTGTGTTACCTTGGGCAGGACAGGTGCTCTAGCCCCACCTCTCCCTCTCTGTGCACCCATGCTGATTGGCTGTCCTTGTGGCTGTGGGGGTCTGAGACAGGTATCCGATACGGGGTTTCCCAGGCTGGAGGGCAGGGGCGGGGCATAGGGGGCAGTGAGGGGCTGGTAGAAGCCCATGAGGGGAGGGCAGGAGGGCGGCAGCAGGGGGCAGTAAGAGTAATCATTACACACGGCGGCGGGCTGAGGGGGTGAGGAGACAAAGGAGTACGCCACATACGGAGCAGAACCACACTGCTGCTGCCAGCGTACCTCTCCATTATACACTGGCAACTGCCTGCTCTCACACACACACACACACACACACACACACACACACACACACACACAAAACGGAAATACTGTCATTAAAATCCTAGATCCTAAAAAAACAGAAATCATAATATTAAGAGAAAAAAAATATAAAAGAATGAAAGCCCAAATGTCTGCAAGACAGCGGGCCACTCAAAACCCCCAAACCAAAGTATGTGTGTAAAAAAGTAAAGACACACACACACACTTCTCCACTGTGTAACACTTCCTGCTATTCACAATAGGAACAGGAAGGAAAGAGACAGGAAATGGCGAAGACAGAACTAATCTCAGACACAGACACGCACACACACACAGAGTGTTATTATTGGACTGTCAGTCGGGTGTAGGAAACAATCACACTGTAGTTATACAGAGGCTTTAATCCACAGTCTCAGCTTCACACCTCAGTTACAGACGTCTCCTGGGAAGGAGACGATTCAGCTGGTTAAATATGAATGAGGAGAAAGAACGTACAAAAGGGTCATATTAAAATAACACAATAACAACAACACAACTGCTCCACAGAGCTGTTAGAGTGAAACCATCGGAGTGAACCTGAGGGAAACGCTGATCGTCCTGACGGATCGCCCTCACCTCCACTGTCATTATGTGCTATTAGTTGTCCACTAATCGTAGGGTTGGCGGTTCGATTCCCGGCCCACGTGACTCCACATGCCGAAGTGTCCATGTGTAAGACACTGAACCCCAAGTTGCTCCTGATGGCAAGTTAGCGCCTTGCATGGCAGCTCTGCTACCATTGGTGTGTGTGTGTGAGTGAATGAGACACCGTGTAAAGCACTTTGGATAAAAGCGCTATATAAGTGCAAACCATTTACCATTTAGATAGCTAAAGTATTAGCATTACTTCCAGTACAATAAAAATATATTGAGGTCCGTACTGCCCAGTTGCCTAGCAACAGGATTCTCACGCATTCCACCATTAGCTCCCTAAGTAATTAACCTTGTGTGTGTGTGTGTGTGCGTGTGTGCGTGTGTGTGCGTGTATACCTGTTGGGCTGGTTCTCCTGCACGAACGGATAACAGGTAATGAGGTAGGAGGGGATTGGGGTTGGCTCCGCCCCCATGGCGCCCGCACCATCTCCTGATAGGTTCATGCTCAAAAGGGCGGAGTCGACACCTTTCTTCTGTGGAATAAATGGCTCGACTTCAGCCGACAACTTCACATCCTACAACACAGGACGAGACGACTCCTCAGCAGGACGAAACACTAATTAACTAATGAAATATGATTAATTAAAGTATTATGATGATCTAAAACTAGTTAATGATATACGTTATAGACAGACTGAGGGTGAATGAGGTGTAAGGGAGGAGGTGCGAGAACCTCCAAAAAGACTTTATCACCACACCAATGAGACACCCTACACACCACCCTATACAAACATCCCCTCTGTGTGTGTAAAATGTGAAATTATGTCATGGTCTACATTTTAATTGGAGAAAAAAAGATGAGTCTAGGATGAAAAGCTAAAAGGTCAAGTACAAGCTGAAGTGAATGGACTGTGTGTGTGTGTGTGTTTTTGTGTGTGTGTGCGCGCATGTGTGTACAAAGACAAGTAGCCGTTGTTAAGCCACATCCAGTGGGCTGAGCTAAGTCCATCACACCATCACCGGCCACAAACGCATACACACACACACATACATACATACATACACACACACACACAGTCTAAATCAGGCTGTTATCTAGTGTAAAGAAATAAATCTCAAGGAAAAGCAAGTGTATGTGTGTGCGCATATATACCCTTGTCAGACCCCTCTGTAACCCTGCCAGACCCATGTGTACCCTTCACAGACCCTCTGTAATCCTCTGTACCCCTCACAGACCCTCTGTACCCATCACAGACCCTCTGTAACACTCTGTACCCCTGGCAGACCCCTCTATAACCCTGACAGACCCCTCTATAACCCTGACAGACCCCTCTGTACCCCTGACAGACCCTCTATAACCCTGACAGACCCCTCTGTACACCTGACAGACCCTCTGCACCCCTGACAAACCCCGCTGTACCCCTGACAGACCCCTCTGTAACCCTGACAGACCCCTCTGTACACCTGACAGACCCTCTGCACCCCTGATAAACCCCGCTGTACCCCTGACAGACCCCTCTGTACCCCTGACAGACCCTCTATAACCCTGACAGACCCCTCTGTACCCCTGACAGACCCTCTATAACCCTGACAGACCCCTCTGTACCCCTGACAGACCCTCTATAACCCTGCCAGACCCCTCTGTACCCCTGACAGACCCTCTATAACCCTGACAGACCCCTCTGTACCCCTGACAGACCCTCTATAACCCTGCCAGACCCCTCTGTAACCCTGACAAACCCCGCTGCACCCCTGACAGACCCCTCTGCACCCCTGACAGACCCCTCTGCACCCCTGACAGACCCCTCTGTAACCCTGACAGACCCTCCGTACCCCTGCCAGACCCCTCTGTACCCCTGCCAGACCCCTCTGTAACCCTGCCAGACCCTCTGTAACCCTGACAAACCCCGCTGTACCCCTGCCAGACCCTCTGTAACCCTGACAGACCCCTCTGTACCCCTGACAGACCCTCTGTACCCCTGACAGACCCTTTTTAACCCTGACAGACCCTCGGCACCCCTGACAGAACCCTCTTTACCCTGACAGACATTCTGTACAACTCTCAGAGCCCTATGTACCCCTGACAAACAGCATCTGACAGGGGTACAGGCGCCTGACACAGGTGTGTGATGCTTTATGCAGATGCGTGATTCATTACTTCAGTAGTTCTTTACCGACCACACCCGGTATTAGCAGCATTAACATGCCGCTAATCCTTCACTGTGTTAAGATTAGCAGCAGGGATCAGCATTGGTGAAAGGGAATAAAGAAGTAGCAGATAAGAGAATTACGTAAAGAGGTGACATCATAGACGTGTGTGTGTGTGTGTTTATTTGAGAGAGAGACAGTGTGAGAGAGATTGAGTGAGAGAGAGAGAGAGAGAGAGAGAGAAACCTGAGGGCACGCACAGCCGTTCCAGATGTGCGGTGTGTGTGGGTGTGTGTGTGTGTGTGTGTGTCAGGCACTGTAGTCTTTTGTCCTTTCAGTATCATTCCGTGTAAAATAAAGGGGTTATTGTTGAAAAAGAATGAAAGTGTGTGTGTGTGTGTGTGTCAAACTGTGTCCTCCAAACCCAGTGACCCCACCATCACCATATAGAACTACAGTTTAGCTTTCTGTCATAATTATCACTATTATTAGAGACCAAGAAAGACAAAAAGAAGTACATAAGATGTATGTGTGTAGGTGAGTGTGAATATATGTGTGTGTGTGTGTGTGTGAGAGAGAGAGAGAGAGAGAGAGAGAGAGAGAGAGAGTATCAGTGGAATGGCGTGAATGCAGTGGAACTAGAATCGTCACTTTGACTAAAACCAGCAGCAGAAAAATGCAAATGACAAAAATACCACAGAGTTTCACTCACACACTCGCACGCGCGCACACACACGCACAAATCTCAACAAACTAAATAACAGCCCGTCTTTCTTCTTCCTTTTGATCTCTCTCTTCCTTCCTTTCTCTGTGTATTATTATTATTGCTGTTGTTGTTATTATTATTATTATTATTATTATTATTATTATTGCTGGTCCGTCTGCCAAAGCTACTCTAACCGGATATATAGAGTAAATTAAACAGATTTATCATTAAAACGGGGTGATTTGTGAGTAAATAAACACAGTGAATAACTGTGGCTGAAGCAATAACATGAACATTAGCATTAGCTAGCTAACACACCTCCAAAAGCGCGTTAAATAAATAAATAAACAAACAATGGATATTTTTCACTCTTGCGACATTAAATCCGTTGTTTCGGAATAGATCTATAAACAGATCCCTCATAATTAGCTCCACTTTGTTTAAAGTCTCTCACATGTAAGCTGAACATTTTTAATAAGACTTATATAAGTTGTCGATGTTTCGTGCTAATATGGCTAGCAACAGAAGCGGAATCAGCTGTCAGTGAATGTTTTCCCCATCCGCATTCTGGAAGATCCCGCCTACAATGCGCCCAGATTGGCTACTTACAACACCCGATTGTGACTAACCAATCATAGTACGTGAATCTGGAGGACATTATCCAATCCAAGTGCATGACGCGGAAATGATCAGAATACGGATGGGATTAAAAATATCGCCGCGCAGTAGCGCTAATAAACGCTAATAAAGCGGTGTACCTTGTTGTCGCTAGTGTCCATTATGGGTTCCGGTTCCGGAGCTGCATTGAGCGCCGTTACATAGGTCAGGAAGCAGAGAAAATGATTTGTTTCATTGTCCAAGTCGAGCTGTGAGGATTAAACTAAACGGTAACGGTGCCGAAGTGAACAGACTGAAATGCGCGAGCTGTCGAACCACAGCGTCATCTGAGACGGAAGCTGCGCAGGGTCACTCCATCCCCGCGCGCCGCACAGCAGCGCCGATTACGTCATACAAGCGTCATTTAGCAGGCCACGCCCTCTTTTAGGCAAAACCTTGGAGCATGTGGGTCTTCTGGTGCCGTTTCAGTGAATTTGTCTCTGGGTTTTGTGACTTTATTTATACAGCACATTTAAAACAACAGAAGTTGACCCAAAGTGCTTTACAAATCAATCAACCAGTTATTTTTTAAACATATAGTGACAATAATAATAATAATAATAATAATAATAATAATAATAACAATAACAACATAATATGATAATACTATGATAATAATAATATGAAACAATAATAATGATTAATAAATAGATACCTTTAAATACAGCATCAAGTATTTACATATTTCAACCTATTCAAAAGCTAGAGAATAAAAATACGCTTTCAGTGTAGATTTAAAAGTGGCTATTGACGAAGCTGACCTCACATGGAACGGGAGACTGTGCAGAGTTTAGGACCTACCACAGAAAGGCACGACCTCCTTTGGTTTTATAGCGACTATGAGGAGCTCTCAAAAGAAGTTAATCAGACGACCTGAGCGCTCTCGTGGGGGATTAAGGAAAAAGAAGATTGTTGATATATTTGGGGGTGAGACCCGAGAGTGCCTTATAGACATAGAATTTTCAAATCCACCCTGAATTTCACGCTAATACAGGGGTAATGTGAACCCTATCTGTATTTATAAATAAACTGTGATGTTAACCAAACCCATTACTAAACATCACTCATTCTGTTCCCTAGATTAGTGCTTTGTATAGTAATCCTGAGCACTGTGTCACACGAGCATGATAAACACACAGATCAGATGACCTGGAAATTACGAGGATGTGGAACTGTTTTGGTGATTTTTTCCCCCAAGTAACCAAGAGTTCAGTCTATAACCTGTCTGTTGGTTCAGTCTGTTTTGTTTGTGTGTTAAAGCTAATGACCCCCAGCATAAACTTTACACAATTCAGGATTACTGTAACTATTACTGTAATGGTTTACTAACTATAAATAAGTATAGTGTAATTTGTTGTGTAATCAGTGATGTGTATTCTGGTTATTCTGACTCATTAGTACTTCCTTGTCAGAGAAAGATGAAGCAAGTTCTGCATACCTGCTCCTAAATCGTTTCCTTTTTCATAACACATGTAATCCACGACTTGTTTTCAATGTTTATCACACAGCTGTGCCATTGTTGCGCAGTATTACAGTGTAGCCAGGACGCTGTCTCCAGATCTGGACATAGAGGGTTATGGTATGGTCCCTCAAGCTTTATTCTGTTTAGGGTCACAGGGAATCCAGAGCCTATCCCAGAGACACTGGGCATGAGGCAGGAACACAACCTGGAAAGGACACCAGTCTGTCACAGGGCAACATACATTCACACAATCGTTCACACCTAGAGGTAATTCATCTTAGCCAATCCACATACTTGCATGTTTTTGGAAGGTGGGAGGAAACACGGACACAGTCAGAACTTGCAAAACTCCACAAAGACAGTAACCCAGCTCAGGACTGAACCCAAGACCCTGGAGCTCTGTTGTGGTAACTGTGCCACGAGGCTGCCCTTTAATGGATGCCAAAACAACAAAATGACACTATGGAATTCCTACTTAAGTTCTGCATGAAATCAGGTACCAGGTAGTTCATCATCTTAAAGGCACCATCAAGTATGGAGGAGTTGGGGTGGTGGTTGCTCATTGATTACGACTTTGGGTTACTAATCAGAAGGTCAGTGGTTCAAGCCCCAGAAATACCAAACTACCAAGCCAAGCACTTAACCCTCTCTGTGCTAGGGGCACTATATCATGTTTGGATTAGGGTTAGTGTAGTCCTGCAACTATGCTGAAGAGCTGTCTCTGCCAGGAAAACACAGTGGCCAGATATCTACTGGTGTCTGGATATGTTCAAAGACAGTCAGGTGAGGCTTCTTTCAACAGGTCAGCTTGTCCCAGATGGAGGAACACCGTCAGCAGTTCCGCTTGATTATTTTAGATAAAGGCTTTACATTCTCTTTGCACCTTGACTGTTGTAGGCAGAGGTTGACAGAAAAGATGATTACTCAGGTAGCACGAGAGCAAGTAGCTAAGTTTCCAGGTGGTATCTTGAAATGGGACCATTGCCACCAACCAAAAACTTTGGAAAAATGGAATCCACCAAGCAGTGGACCACATTTGCAACTGCAGACCCTATGAAACAAGATCTGGTCCAGCACCCTTGCTGCTGTGGTGGGCATCATAAAACTGACACCATAAGGGGTGGTATCAGGCAGAGAAGAGGCGGGTGCACTGCACAGCCCTGATATTTTTCCAACCCTACTAACTTGTGTTCTCTGTGTTCCCCATAATGCTGTAGCCAGTTCCCTACGAGCTGAACCAGAGCTGAAGATCTGATAACAAGACATTAACAAAGGTTTGGGTGAAGCTGATATATTCACGGGCATGTAACTAGTATAGAAACCAAAAAAAAAATACAATAAAGATAGCAGTTTGTTTGGGAAATGGATTGTAATGGTTTTTCCAGTCAAGAGCTTTTCTTTCTTCTGATATTTCTTTATGGAAAGGGTCAAAGTACAGTATATTAAGGAATGTGTTTTCATCCAGGAGTATTTATCCAGGAGTATTTTTAACAATAGTTGTATATAAAACAGTACACCTGCTAATGGCTTACTTCTATCAGCAGGCCATTTGCAGGGGTGGGCTTCTTACTTAGAGACCGTTCCTCACCATTCTATTGCATGGAAGAGTGGTCAAAAATTCCAGCGAGCCTGGTGGACAATTATGTAAAACACTTACAAATGGTAAATGGTCTGCACTTATATAGCACTTTTATCCAAAGTGCTTTACACTGTGTCTCATTCACCCATTCACACACACACACACACACACACACACACACACACCAATGATAGCAGAGCTGTCATACAAGGTGCTAACTTGCCATCAGGAGCAACTTGGGGTTCAGTGTCTCGCCCAAGGACACTTTGGCATGTGGAGTCACGTGGGCCGGGAATCGAACCACCAACCCTACGATTAGTGGACAACCCGCTCTACCACCTGATCCACAGCCGCAACTTATAACAATAAGTTATTTCTGCTAAAGGGGGCAATAGTAGGGTGTACTTACTTTTTCCACAGAAGAATATCGCATCTATTGATACGTCTGTTGAATAAATGATTGAAAAAGCTCATTTTCCTTGTGGTTTTCTTCAAGTATATCAACTTTATTAATAGGCATTGTTTCAAGGAGGATCAAATGCTTGCTCGTCCCAGTATGTGAAAAAAGCCAATAATTTCTGTGGGGTGTACTTATTTTTTTACACGACTGTATGTGTGCTCTGTGTTTGAGCACTGCCGTAATAGAGGAACCAGACATATTGATAGATAGGAACATAGATTGGAAGAACTTCAAGAAACATGGGATAGTGCGATTCTGCATGGATTCTCAGAGTCAATTTAAACCAGTTGACTAAATGCCTCGTGTTGGTGAGCTCCTGGATTAGCTCGTTATTGCTCATTTTCATTCAACCCTGAACTGTTTTCAGGCTTAGGGCTGTCCATTTTTCCTCAGGTGGTCCAGGGGAAGATCTGTGCGGGACACTGAGTTATGTCATGGGAGGAGTTGGTCACAGGTGTTTATGCACGCCTGAGCATTTTTTCCAATCCTAGATTCACAGGATTTCTTCCATCTTGGCTTGTGTAAGGGAGAGAGAGAGAGAGAGAGAGAGAGAGAGAGAGAGTGTTGGCTGTCCTTCCATGTTCTCCCCTAATGTCACGAAGCCTTTGCCCAAGACTCACACTCACACACACACACACACACACACAGGAATAGAAAAAGAGAGAGTGTTTGTGTTCCTCTGTGAGAAGACCATGAGCACTGGAGCCTGACCAAGAGACGCTCTGTTTAATAACCTAGGGACGGCGCAGAGTGTGTGAAGAGTGTGTGTGAGGAGTGTGTGTCAGGAGTGTGTGAGTCATGTCCATGTTGTTGCAATGTGTGTGTGGCGTCTCCGTCAGACGTTTCCACAACATTCCTGCACTCTGGAACCAACATGCAGCTAAAGGTAAGAAAAGAATACTACACTTGTGTTACGCACCACAGTAAATAACACACACACACACACACACACACACACACACACAGAAAAAGGAACTTGTTTTGTTCTTCACTTTGCTGTAGAATAAAAGTGATTTGTTAATTAAAGTAGATTGAGGTGAGTGTAAACGTATTAGTACTCAAAGTAAAAAATATATTTTGTTCAGTGTAGTTTATTACTGGAGATAAAAGAAAGGTCAAATAAAGGTGACCACAACGCAGCCATTACCTTTTACATTAGTGTGTGTGTGTGTGTGTGTGTGTGTGTGTGTGTGAGAGAGAGAGAGAGAGAGAGAGAGAAAGACACTCTGTCTCCCAGTATCTTGTAAAGTTTTGTATGTGTTAGTGCGAGTGTTATGTCGGATTTAAACACTGCAAGTCAGTGAGATGGTACAGGCCGGGACATGCTGGATTTCAGCCAATCAGCTGCTAATAATGTCCTGGTGTCATTGGAGGCGGCCATGTTGGTTATGGGGAGAAATGTGAAAACTGAGATCCGTGCAGAGCCGTGCCAGAACTGTGGGAGCATGAGCTGCCTCGGGTACTGCCTACTGTTTTAATCGACTCTATTCCAGCCTCGATACTTCACTTGGGGTATAGAGTACGGAGGTAGGGTCAGAGGGAGATAGGACGTATTGAGTCAGAAGGAAGGGAGGTAAAGGGGTATTTAGGTAGTAACAAAAGCAGGGCTGGATCAATGTAAGAGTGCTGAGGGAGTATTAAGGCAGCAACAGAGGCAGTAAAGGAGTATTGAGGCAGAGACAAAAGCAGTGATAGTATTGAGGCAGAGGCATTGATGGAGGAAAGGCATTGAAGGAGAAATGACAAAGGAACCGAGGAATAGAGGCACTGATGGAGTATTGAGGCAGGAATAGAGGCAGTGATGGAGTATTGAGGAGGAATAGAGGCAGTGATGGAGTATTGAGGAGGAATAGAGGCAGTGATGGAGTACTGAGGCAGGAATAGAGGCAGTGATGGAGTATTGAGGCAGGAATAGAGGCAGTGATGGAGTATTGAGGCAGGAATAGAGGCAGTGATGGAGTATTGAGGCAGGAATAGAGGCAGTGATGGAGTACTGAGGCAGGAATAGAGGCAGTGATGGAGTATTGAGGCAGGAATAGAGGCAGTGATGGAGTATTGAGGCAGGAATAGAGGCACTGATGGAGTATTGAGGCAGGAATAGAGGCACTGATGGAGTATTGAGGCAGGAATAGAGGCAGTGATGGAGTATTGAGGCAGTAATAGAGGCAGTGATGGAGTATTGAGGCAGGAATAGAGGCAGTAATGGAGTATTGAGGCAGGAATAGAGGCAGTGA
>NC_071258.1:36506161-36511161 GCF_023375685.1 Ictalurus furcatus | reverse complement strand
TCATGTTATCTGATGACTGGCCCTGGAGACAGAATAGTAGCAGTAGCAACCAAGTGCTCAGGTGGACCTGAGAGGATTCCTGGGTCAGGATAAGCTTTCACACTCAAACAAAAGAGAAGAAAAGTTAAGTAAAGTTAAGTAAAGTCCATCGACTTCTTTACTTTAGACAGCCGGGTCATTCAGGATTGTGGAGGTCCTGAGGAAGTTTCTCCATGGGGATTATGGGACTCCTGGTGGTGACTGGTTGCATCAGAACTAAATTCTGGATATTTTGTGTTGATTCTTGACTTTTATTCCAAATTAAGTCCATTTACGATCCAGTTTGTAAAATATGGAAAAGTTCAAGGGTGTGAATATTTATGGATGGCACTGAGTTGACTGTGTTTTTTTTGTTTTTTACCAATCATCGGTCAATTCTTTTCAACATCTGAGAGCACATACCATGGCTTAGTTCACTTGATGCCAGTTCCTCTGAGGTCTTGAATCTTGTTGTCGCTTTGGTGTATTTGGGAAGCTTCAGTGCTCAAGAAGACATAATCTGGTAATCAGGTCTGAGATGCAGAGGATCAGTTCTGAATCAGTGTCCTGATAACTGCGTGGAAGGATGGCAGATTAGGAGGTGATGATAATTGTGACAGAGATAATGGAGATGGTCAAAAGTAGGAAAGAACAAGTAGGCAGGAGGTACTTTTTTTCAAATGGGTCAGTCTTTTCATGGTTTGATGGTGAAAGTCAACGGGCCACTGTCAAGAACAGCATGCAGGATTTCTTCAGAATCCAAAAGGGCATGAGGCCGCACGGTGGCTTAGTGGTTAGCACGTTCACTTCACACCGCCAGGGTCGGGGATTCGATTCCCTCTGTGTGTGTGTGGAGTTTGCATGTTCTCCCCGTGCTGCGGGGGTTTCCTCCCCCAGTCCAAAGACATGCATGGTAGGTTGATTGGCATGTCTAAAGTGTCTGTAGTGTGAGCGTGTGTGTGATTGTGTGCCCTGCGATGGATTGGCACCCCATCCAGGCTGTAGCCCGCCTTGTGCCCGATGCTCCCTGGGATAGTCTCCAGGTTCCCCGTGACCCTGAAAAGGATAAGCGGTATAGAAGATGGATGGATGGAAAAGGGCAGGAAGAAGAACAGCTTCTGTGTTTATAGAACTTGCTGGTGGTTCCTGGGTGGAGCTTGTCTAAACAGCTGAAGCTACTGGAAGATGGTGAGAAGGGTGGTATTCCTTTTAAGAAAATGATCACCTGAGGAGGGTTACTGGAGATACGAGGAGATCCAATGATGAGCTTTATGATCAAGTTAATCTTGGCCACATACCCTACCTGAGCCAATGCCAAGATCACATGGCATAAGAGCTGGTGAATTGGAAAGTGGTAGTGGTTGTGAGATCATGTGAAGGGATTGCAGGGAATTGATGGGCGTGTCAATCAGGGTGACATCCAGGATGACAATGAGGTGCAGCAAAGGAACTGATAAAAAGAGTCTCTGAAATTTGCTTTGAAGTGCGGTGTGAATAGCTGTGGTTAGTTAAAGAGAGTTTGGCTTGAGTAAGGAAGGCCTGGAAGGATGATGTTTCTAGACAGATGCCGAGGAATTCCATAGAGGTTGAGTTGATCCCGTCTTTTCCACATTCCGTGATATGCCAAGAGTGTAAAAGACTGTGATGCAATAAGAGAAGCTGTGATCCTGAAGGAGAGAGTTCCTGGCAAGATGCCATTCAAAAGATGTCTTCGGTTAGGGTTTGAAAAAAATCTCTGCATTACTCTGGAGTTCAAAAATTAGAGCTGATCTCGGAGCTGGACAGTCAAGCACCACGCCTGCGCCATATTTAATAAAGGAAGTGACATCTTCAAAAGTTGTATATCAAGATCAAGTGAAGATTTTGGATACAGCACTATACCACTAACAGAAGCCATCTGTTACAGTAAATGTTTTGAGTATTTGTGAGTTGCAATGCGGAGGGCAGAAGAGGCCAATCTTTTAGTATAGTTATGTGTAAATATTTTCATAGCAAAACTGAAATACAAATTCCTGCCAGATTTACAAAAGTTTCTCTGATTTTCTTCACTCAAGTACTATGTTGACAAAAGCTAATCAACTGTAAATTACCAAGTGCATTCACAGCACATCTGATTTATATTTAGCCATGCCCATACAAGGAAAAAACTCACAGAGAACTGAAAATGACAA
The DNA here is from genome assembly GCF_023375685.1 of Ictalurus furcatus. Lineage (NCBI taxonomy): Eukaryota > Metazoa > Chordata > Actinopteri > Siluriformes > Ictaluridae > Ictalurus > Ictalurus furcatus. The sequence goes on along the minus strand of NC_071258.1, from coordinate 36,508,972 downwards.
AATGGCTACTAAACAATGAAAGAAGCTAGAAGTGATGGGAAAATGACATAAATCCTACAGAAAGTGGGGACTAGAGTTAGGGCTAGCGGTAAAGAATGAGTACAAATTAGTCTGAGGAAATGATAGAGAGAGAGAGCGAGAGAGAGCGAGAGAGAGAGAGCGAGAGAGAGAGAGAGAGAGAGAGAGAGATGGGGATATAAAGGAAAATCATAAAGGACTTTCAGAGGTTTTTCCTCCCAAACTCCTGTTACTTTGGTAAATCATGCTTGATGTGAAACACATTTTATGAACAAAGAGCGATATGTCTTACATCTCGAGGTGACATAGACTATTATCAATGTTATTATATAACACGCTCCATCTGCTCCATGATGTTTCATCCTGATTTGTTATGATCTGATTAGATAAATGAAGTGATAATAAAATCCACTTGATTTAATAATCAAATGAAACTGTTTGCAATAACTGTGACCTCAGGTTTGGGATTCACCCAGTCGCAGGACGCATGCCAGGACAGCTGAACGTGCTGTTGGCCGAAGCTGGAGTTCCTTACGATGTCGTTCTGGAAATGGACGAGATTAATGAGGATTTCCCTGGTGAGGTTCAGTGCGCACACACACACACACACCAGAACCAAACCACATGTCTGAGAACCACATTCTGTTATTGACCAGTGCCAGGAAACAAAAACAGACACTCATTCGGTTATATATATATATGTGTGTGTGTGTGTGTGTAAAAGTAAGATTAAAAGATTCACTGATTCATTTGCTGTGTCATTCAGAAATGTGTGCATATAAATATCGAATGAAGAATCATTGATTCATGTTGTATTTGATTCATACACAAATACAGTAGCATAAGATTAAACGTTACTGATTCATATTTTGTTAATTCTAGTTTAAAAAAAAAACAATAAGAAATGATTTACTTTTCAACCAAAAGTCTATATTTAATTTAAACATATTCAACCTAATTATGTCACTGAGTCTGAAATCTGTGGATTTGTAGATCCAAATAAATAATCCTAGCTCTGAATCTAATGATCTGTATTTATTTACTGCCACAAATGATCCATCTTCTACAATCTCCTCCTCTCAGAGTTCAGATACCACATTAACACTGTGTGAAGCTCTCAGAAACCTGTTTCATGGCTACAAGTATATATGGATTTTTTAATTTATATTGTTTTCTTTTTTTTTACTGTGAGAACTTTTTCCAAATAAGGACCGTATTCAGTCATCAACCAAACAGAATAAAGATATGGAGAGGAATTATTCAGACATTTCTGGAAGATTATGCAAAGAGCCAATGATTTGATGAAGAAAAACTCAGTATGGGAGATGCCTCAGAACTGAATGCCAACAAAGATTCACTAGAGATAAACCGAGTCATGGCACTGATTCAGAAATCTCTGGAATAAGATTCAAAGAGTCACTGAGTCATATGTTGGCACTGATTCAATCCGTGCAGATTTAGAACTCGGATTGGACGTTAACGCTGTGTGAAATTTCCCAGAAACCGCTGTTTCACGTCCAAGCACTGTGTGTGTGTGTGTGTGTGTGTGTGTGTGTGTGTGTGTGTGTATTGTAAATAAATGATGATTCATACAAAAAACCTGTGGAACTAATTCAGAAATGCATGTTTAAAGAATCGCTGAGTCATAATCTGTGTCAACTACAGTGTTTAACACACAATACCATAACAGTGCTTCAGAAATGAACAGGTTTAAAGAGACATTGATTCACTGGCACTGCCTCGCAGCGGAATAAAAACCACACAACAATGCGAGAGTGAGTTATTCAAACTGGTTTATCTTCACTTATCAACCACAGTGTATAAATAAAGTAAGGAATCACCGCATTGTCATATTCAAATCTTTTGACTGAGATTCAAATTCTTGAAATGTTATGTAATATTTTTTTTCCAAGAGTTACTGATTCATATTCTGTCCTAAGAGATATTAATCTCAGTCCTGTCCCAGAAATATGAAGACTCAATTATTTACCCCATCGTCAATCACAGTGCTGAAGTGAATCGTGGCTATGATTCAGGAATCTATGAAATGAGATTTAAAGAGTTACTGAGTTCATATTTTGTCATGAGGAAAATGAATCAAAAACAAAGAATCACTTATTTCCATGATCATCAATCATGGTGATAAAAACAAATCTCTGGCAGTAATTCAAAATTGTGAGTCAAATTCTAATTTTGACATTCAACCAAACATGGAAATGATTCAGTAATTTATAGAAGAAGATTGAAAAAGTCATTGATTTACATCAACAGATGAAGTGAGTCACTGATTCATAATCTGAGTCAAACACAGTGAAGTTACGAACAGACTCCGAGTCAATAGATTCAAGTCAGAGCTCAGATGTGACATTAACTCTGTGTGAAGTTCTCAGAAAACCTTGCTTCATGTCCAAGTGTGTGTGTGTGTGTGTGTGTTGACTCTGTAAGGATTCGTTTTCATCCTTTAATTGTGTACAGACATGCAATGTTTTGGAGCAACAGTGTACACAAAGCTGATAATCATGCGGAGCTAAGCTTGGATTGCTTTTAAGTCCCTTTGTGTGTGTGTGTGTGTGTGTGTGTGTGTGTGTGTGTGTGTGTTTCAGAGACTGATTTGACGCTTGTGATCGGAGCCAACGACACGGTGAACTCTGCGGCTCAGGAGGATCCAAACTCCATCATCGCTGGGATGCCTGTGCTGGAGGTGTGGAAGTCCAAACAGGTCAGAATGTAACACACACTGATATCCCACCTTCTGAACATGATGACGGAGATGTTTTTGGACTTAGAGATGAA
>NC_071258.1:36488661-36501161 GCF_023375685.1 Ictalurus furcatus | reverse complement strand
TTATTATTATTATTTTCCTTTGGCACTAACACTCAAGCTGCAATTCTTCATCCAAACTAGGAGCCTTTCCGGGAGAACTTCAAAACTTTTCACCAAACTGTCAGAGCAAAAAGTTCTGAAAAAAAAACTTATTATATGTGTAGAAACAGGCTTTTGGACACTGAGGGTACTGTGAGGAACCCGGAGAACCCAGAGGGAAACACACTCCACACACACTAGGTTTTGATGCTAATTCTTGTTCTGATTATTTGTGTATTACTGAAACACATGAAGCATTTTTATTCAGTGTGATCATTCCTGAAACTGAACACACTAAATGTCCTTTTTACAGAGAGAGAGATCACACACACACACGCACACACGCACACACACAAACACACACACACACACACATACACACACAGATGATGTGTAGTTAATTGTAGATGATTGTGGTGTGTATTAATGATGTTTATTCAGTGCGAATTGTTTAATGTCAGGCTGAAGGAACAGATGATGGGCTGAAGATAAACACCACAGTAAAGGTCATAGATGAGTGTGTGTGTGTGTGAGAGAGAGAGAGTGAGAGAGAGAGGGAGAGAGAGAGAGATGGCAAAGGTCATCCATTTACTCGTTTATTCCCTCTGATGCTCTCTTACGACTTCATTACACCACCTGACTTTTACTGAAAAGTTCACTGCAGAGTTTCCTCTAAACAGTAAAAACCTGATTTAAATTACATTATTATTATTATTATTATTATTATTATTATTAGTAATAGTAGTAGTATATAATGTATATATGTATGTGGATATAAGCAGACAGAGGTGGAGGTTCCTCCAGATGTTCTTCATGTTCATGTCTGCACGCAAATCTGCCTGTTCCAGCTGTGATGCTTTATTTCAGTAAAGTGAGCACTCACACACATTACTCTCCAACCTCACCTGAAAATCCAACTTACACACTGAGAACACACACCTCCACCCTCCAACACACACCTCCACCCTCCAACACACACTTCCACCCTCCAACACACACATTACTCTCCAACCTCACCTGAAAATCCAACTTACACACTGAGAACACACACCTCCACCCTCCAACACACACCTCCACCCTCCAACACACACTTCCACCCTCTAACACACACCTCCACCCTCCAACACACACCTCCACCCTCCAACACACACATTACTCTCCAACCTCACCTGAAAATCCAACTTACACACTGAGAACACACACCTCCACCCTCCAACACACACCTCCACCCTCCAACACACACTTCCACCCTCTAACACACACCTCCACCCTCCAACACACACCTCCACCCTCCAACACACACCTCCACCCTCCAACACACACTTCCACCCTCTAACACACACCTCCACCCTCCAACACACACATTACTCTCCAACCTCACCTGAAAATCCAACTTACACACTGAGAACACACACCTCCACCCTCCAACACACACCTCCACCCTCCAACACACACTTCCACCCTCCAACACACACCTCCACCCTCCAACACACACATTACTCTCCAACCTCACCTGAAAATCCAACTTACACACTGAGAACACACACCTCCACCCTCCAACACACACCTCCACCCTCCAACACACACTTCCACCCTCTAACACACACCTCCACCCTCCAACACACACCTCCACCCTCCAACACACACCTCCACCCTCCAACACACACTTCCACCCTCTAACACACACCTCCACCCTCCAACACACACCTCCACCCTCCAACACACACATTACTCTCCAACCTCACCTGAAAATCCAACTTACACACTGAGAACACACACCTCCACCCTCCAACACACACCTCCACCCTCCAACACACACCTCCACCCTCCAACACACACTTCCACCCTCTAACACACACCTCCACCCTCCAACACACACCTCCACCCTCCAACACACACTTCCACCCTCTAACACACACCTCCACCCTCCAACACACACTTCCACCCTCTAACACACACCTCCACCCTCCAACACACACCTCCACCCTCCAACACACACATTACTCTCCAACCTCACCTGAAAATCCAACTTACACACTGAGAACACACACCTCCACCCTCCAACACACACCTCCACCATCCAACACACACCTCCACCCTCCAACACACACCTCCACCCTCCAACACACACTTCCACCCTCCAACACACACCTCCACCCTCCAACACACACCTCCACCCTCCAACACACACTTCCACCCTCCAACACACACCTCCACCCTCCAACACACACATTACTCTCCAACCTCACCTGAAAATCCAACTTACACACTGAGAACACACACCTCCACCCTCCAACACACACCTCCACCCTCCAACACACACTTCCACCCTCCAACACACACCTCCACCCTCCAACACACACATTACTCTCCAACCTCACCTGAAAATCCAACTTACACACTGAGAACACACACCTCCACCCTCCAACACACACCTCCACCCTCCAACACACACTTCCACCCTCTAACACACACCTCCACCCTCCAACACACACCTCCACCCTCCAACACACACCTCCACCCTCCAACACACACTTCCACCCTCTAACACACACCTCCACCCTCCAACACACACCTCCACCCTCCAACACACACATTACTCTCCAACCTCACCTGAAAATCCAACTTACACACTGAGAACACACACCTCCACCCTCCAACACACACCTCCACCCTCCAACACACACCTCCACCCTCCAACACACACTTCCACCCTCTAACACACACCTCCACCCTCCAACACACACCTCCACCCTCCAACACACACTTCCACCCTCTAACACACACCTCCACCCTCCAACACACACTTCCACCCTCTAACACACACCTCCACCCTCCAACACACACCTCCACCCTCCAACACACACATTACTCTCCAACCTCACCTGAAAATCCAACTTACACACTGAGAACACACACCTCCACCCTCCAACACACACCTCCACCATCCAACACACACCTCCACCCTCCAACACACACCTCCACCCTCCAACACACACTTCCACCCTCCAACACACACCTCCACCCTCCAACACACACCTCCACCCTCCAACACACACTTCCACCCTCTAACACACACCTCCACCCTCCAACACACACATTACTCTCCAACCTCACCTGAAAATCCAACTTACACACTGAGAACACACACCTCCACCCTCCAACACATACCTCCACCCTCCAACACACACTTCCACCCTCCAACACACACTTCCACCCTCCACCACACACCTCCACCCTCCAACACACACCTCCACCCTCCAACACACACTTCCACCCTCCAACACACACTTCCATCCTCTAACACACACTTCCACCCTCCAACACACACTTCCACCCTCCAACACACACTTCCACCCTCCAACACACACTTCCATCCTCTAACACACACCTCCACCCTCCAACACACACTTCCACCCTCTAACACACACCTCCACCCTCCAACACACACCTCCACCCTCCAACATACACATTACTCTCCAACCTCACCTGAAAATTCAACTTACACACTGAGAACACACACCTCCACCCTCCAACACACACCTCCACCCTCCAACACACACCTCCACCCTCGAACACACACTTCCATCCTCTAACACACACTTCCACCCTCCAACACACACCTCCACCATCCAACACACACCTCCACCCTCCAACACACACTTCCACCCTCCAACACACACCTCCACCCTCCAACACACACTTCCACCCTCCAACACACACTTCCATCCTCTAACACACACTTCTACCCTCCAACACACACCTCCACCCTCCAACACACACTTTCACCCTCTAACACACACCTCCACCCTCCAACACACACCTCCACCCTCCAACACACACCTCCTACACATGGCTGGAGGAGGAGCTTGTAGACAATTTCTGACTTCCTGTTAAATCTTTCACTTTATTGTTAGTTGCTGATGTAGAACTCAGTTTGACACCAGGCAGATTTTCAGCTGTAATTGAACACGTGAGCTCAGATACGTGACCTCAGTAAATGAGTGCGGAATAGCGTGCAGACATTCACATCAGTAACACATGGAGGAGTCACAGCCCCGAGCGCTATATCTGTAACATACACCAAATAATTTAATACACCGCTGCGCTCATATCAAAGATGTGCAGTAAAAACACTCACGCAACACTGCTCTGTGTGTGTGCATGTGTGTGTGTGTGTGCGTGTGTGTGTGTGTGTGTGTGTGTGTGTGTGTGTGTGTGTGTGTTCAGGCTTTAATGATCCAGTGAGTGTTTGGATTTTTTGTTCACTGATTTTATTTCCATGATGATCAAATAATAAAACAGTGATAAATATTTAGTAATAGACAATTAAATATATTTTATATGTAAATATACTGTATTAAATGACAATAAACAAATGCATAATTGATGAGAAATGCACATAAAATACATTAAAATAATTATAAATAAAGAATGATAAATATTTATAAATAATGCTGTTTAAATGAAATTTAACATAACGATATATAACAATAAAATCATTTCAAATAACAGTTAAGGCGATTCTTTTTAAATGAATTTCAGAATTAGATTTTCATAATTATATCTAATCGTGTGATGTTCTTGGCAAATTATAATGTTGTAATTAAGCAATATATTTAATGACACAGAAAGAAATGATTTATAAGCTACAGCTCGTAGAAGGATTCTAATGAAGGGATTACAGATGTTGAGTTAAATTCAGCGTGATGTTTGTGTAATCACAGGAAGATGTTCTCGGAACACGGACAAGGCATCAGAACAGACGTTGCGGTTTACCGGAGCCTATAAAATAACATCTTCTCAGGTTAAGAGAAGGTTCTGGTCTGGAGAAGACCATTGTCTGGGTTAAACTGGTGTTTGTATGAGTTATAGACTTCATTATAATCAGCTGTGATCATCTTTACTGCTTACATTACTGATCCTGTAAAGCTTTATACCTGTTCATAACAATACCTGCAGTAAAAACACTCACGCTACGCTCTGTGTGTGTGTGTGTGTGTGTGTGTGTGTGTGTGTGTTTTATTCGGCGTGTTTTACGAGCTCTTGGCCGGAGAAGAAAAGGCTGATCTCAGTGTTGATTTAGAGTTGTGCTCTGAGCTGAGGCCAGGTGTTGAAAGTGAAGAGACTCTGCTGGACCTGTGCAGGATTTGTGGTCTTCTTAACCTTCTCCTGAAGGACACGCGGCTTTCAGGACATCTGAAAGATTAACTCATCCTTCTGAATGCTGGCTTTAAGATACACGCTGCGCAGCAGCAGCAGCACTTATTCTCACACAGGACCAAGGTTTATTAGAGGTTTAACATCTGCCGTAGGTCTTGGAGTCCAGGTGTGTGTGTGATCAGGTGAGCGTGAACGTGAACGTGATAGCAGCAGTGGATGATGGGTAATGGAGTTGTGATGTTGAGTCCGACCACAAACACATCCTCTGCTCCTGATACAGGATTATTTTCTAGTTTGGTATCTAACAGGGGTTCTCTCATCAACTCTACAGCAGGGCTTCTCAAACATTTTACCTCCAGGAACCGCTTTCAGTGTGGAATAAACTCCATCCACCCTCTCACTACAGAGTTATACCCCAAACGTCACAGACTCGTCACATACTGTACATGTGTACGGTAAACAACCAACGAGGTTTTTATTCCTGAACGTTCTGTTTATTTCATATAAAATTGTCATTAGGTTCAAGTTGAAGTTCAAGTTGAAGTTACTGAGATTTGGATTAAACCTGTTTAATTGAACTGTCCAGTCTAACCAGCTAATAAACAAACTGTAAACAAACAAATAAATAAATAAAATCACACACCTCTGGCTCTTCAGTGCTGGATTACATAAACCGATCTCCTCCTTTTATGAAATATATATCATTAAACATACACACCTCCATCACGAGCAATGAGAAAAGACAATGAACAGAAACACCGTCCAAGTCTTTACTCCAATCTAAATCCAATAACACACAACGTACACTCAATACACAGCAGGGGTTACAGTCAGGACACATAAACACTCCGGGCCAGATGGAGTCGGCTGTTTGTGTCCCTTTACAGACACATTCTGAGCTAAAAACCTTGCGTGTGTGTGTGTGTGTGTGTGTAATGTTGAAGACTAGCGTGCAAGCCTAAACCTGCAATCAAAGCACCATGCACACACAGACACGCTAAAGGTCCTTCTCTTCTTCATACAGATGCATTTGAAAGTGTGACTGATAAAATATTTAAACCCTGGACGCCGGGTTGAACCGCACACTGAGGACTTACTCCAGAAAACACACGCATCAGCGTTCAGACGTAACTACAGCTATACAGGATCGCCACTACTGCTAGACGTTACGCGAAAGTTATGCACACGGGGGCGGAGTCGTATAAAACAGAGGCGTGTCACATTAATAATACCCTGCAACAATTGTTTTTATAGAAGGACGGAAAAGCAGGAGGTCAGAGGAGACACGTCTAATCAGAGACATGAATGTTTTCTGGATGAAGGGATGAATGATGTAAGTGTAGCAGATGAGTGCTAGGTCAGATTATCCTTCACACTCTTAACTCACAAATCTCCTACATCTCACACACGTTAAACGTCATGACCTCGGGCAAGTGTCTCATGCACACGAGGAACTGTTAGAGCATGATATAAAAATATAGAACATGTAATAACAGGACGTGCAGGATCACGTGCTCCAACACTAACTTTATTTCTGTGCATTATTTTCATTTTTATTCACATTTTCTCAGCGAAGCGATCTGCTTTCAGGTTGCAGGAGAGTGTGTGAGAGCAGGGAGTAAACACACACACACACACACACACACACACACAGTGGTGGCGTGCGGAACCCGTACCCACTCGGCGTTTCTCCAGCATGTTTGTGGTTCCGTGTTGGAGGTTAAATATTTGTTTGAGATTCCTGCAGCGCACAGTGAAACAGCAGCCTCACTGCTGGAGCCCCACAGTCTGAGTGCACTGATTGTGTTTGTTTTCATCCACACACACACACACACACACACACACGATAAAACCATTTACCCAGCTGATTGTCACACACACAGACTAAACAGTAAATATTCAACATTATTATTGTAGCTAATTTATTTATGCAAATCAAAATACATTAATATTTACACCACGGCGCTGCTGAGTTCTGGACTGTGATTGGGTCGTCAGGTGGTGATTAGTTCTCTATAACAGCAGCTCTGACAGCAGCGCAGGTTTATATTAATATTAATGCACTCGTTATAATACGTTATGGTTTCTATAGTAACCGCTCGTTCTCAGGGACGTGTATGTGTTTCTGTAAGGAGAAACGTGTTTATGTAATATGTAAGGAAGGAGTCTCCAGTGTCAGCGCTGTGTAACAGTCAGAGCGAAAGCTGTAACTTTACATTTTCCACATCTTCATCACAGAGTTTACACTTCACTACTGTTTCACACTCACACACACACTGTGATTATTATCTTATTAACATGAAGAGAGAGAATAAAGAGAGAGAATAGAGAGAGAGAGAATAAAGAGAGAGAATAGAGAGAGAGAGAATAAAGAGAGAGAATAGAGAGAGAGAGAATAAAGAGAGAGGGAATAGAGAGAGAGAATAGAGAGAGAGAGAATAAAGAGAGAGGGAATAGAGAGAGAGAATAGAGAGAGAGAATAAAGAGAGAGAGAATAAAGAGAGAGGGAATAGAGAGAGGGAATAGAGAGAGAATAGAGAGAGGGAATAGAGAGAGGGAATAGAGAGAGAGAATAGAGAGAGAGAATAGAGAGAGAGGGAATAGAGAGAGGGAATAGAGAGAGAGAATAGAGAGAGAGAGAATAAAGAGAGAGGGAATAGAGAGAGGGAATAAAGAGAGAGAATAGAGAGAGGGAATAGAGAGAGGGAATAGAGAGAGAGAATAGAGAGAGAGAATAGAGAGAGAGGGAATAGAGAGAGGGAATAGAGAGAGAGAATAGAGAGAGAGAATTGAGAGAGGGAATAGAGAGAGGGAATAAAGAGAGAGAATAGAGAGAGAGAATAGAGAGAGGGAATAGAGAGAGGGAATAGAGAGAGAGAATAGAGAGAGAGAATAAAGAGAGAATACAGAGAGGGAATAGAGAGAGAGAATAGAGAGAGAGAGAATAGAGAGAGGGAATAGAGAGAGAGAATAGAGAGAGAGAGAATAAAGAGAGAGGGAATAGAGAGAGGGAATAAAGAGAGGGAATAGAGAGAGGGAATAAAGAGAGAGAATAGAGAGAGAGAATAGAGAGAGGGAATAGAGAGAGGGAATAGAGAGAGAGAATAGAGAGAGGGAATAGAGAGAGAATACAGAGAGGGAATAGAGAGAGAGAATAGAGAGAGAGAGAATAGAGAGAGAGAATAGAGAGAGAGAATAGAGAGAGGGAATAGAGAGAGAATACAGAGAGGGAATAGAGAGAGAGAATAGAGAGAGAGAATAGAGAGAGAGAATAGAGAGAGAGAGAATAGAGAGAGAGAGAGAATAGATAGAGGGAATAGAGAGAGGGAATAGAGAGAGAGAATAGAGAGAGAGAATAGAGAGAGAGAATAGAGAGAGGGAATAGAGAGAGAGAGAATAGAGAGAGAGAGAATAGATAGAGGGAATAGAGAGAGGGAATAGAGAGAGAGAATAGAGAGAGAGAATAGAGAGAGAGAGAATAGAGAGAGGGAATAGAGAGAGGGATGGTGAGGGAACGAGTGTATATAGCTGTTATAATGTAAATAACAACAGGAAGTCACCTGCTTCACCGACGTTCCATAACATTAAATGTAACTATAAAGGGATAAGACGTATAGCATGTCGTTCTTTAGTAAATGTATTTGTTGGTGAGTCGCTGTGGTGTAATGGGAATAAAACACTCAGTGACATGCTGTTAGAGGAAAATAATCAACTTCAGGATGGTAACACACACACACACACACACACACACACACACACACACACAGTGTTTATTACTGACATTGTACACAGCTGATGACAGGCTTTTGTTTAAAATTTTTCTCAAGTATAGTTGTTTATTTCTCATGCACTACAGAGAGAGTATAAAGTCATTGTTGTGCATGTTGTATATGTGTGTGTGTGTGTATCAGTAACTTCCAGTCTTCCTCACACGGTTAAAACCCATTGATTTGTCTCAGAAGATGTGATTAGTGTGAGTTGGTTCGACCCCGCGGTCTCCAGCGTGTTTACACACGGAGCATGTTCCAGATTATCCGCTAAGCTAACTTTGCGTGACTTGGCAGGAGCGCTCACCTTGCTCAGGCTGTGTTTGGGTCACGACGCGTTCCCTTTTCGTCTCACTGAACTCACAGGGCCAGATGTGAACACACACACACACACACACACACACCTCCATGAATCAAAGCACACTGGGGATCAGGTCTGTGTAGGAACAGATTAATGGATCAAACTGTTTCTGTCCAGGATTAGGACAGTGATTAGAATCTCTTGGCTTGGGGTTACGCTACACACACGGTGCGAGTGAAATCAAACCCAGAACACAGTCTGATTCTTCTGGACAGGAAATTAGATTATTGTAGAGTTTTATCCTCGTCTGAGCCCTGGGCTGTGTTCGACACTCACATCACCTTTAATAATGACCGGATTCCCTCAGTATCAGTGTGTAATGATATGACTGCAGTACAGCGTGTTCTCATTTCACTGTCAGGACTCTGGATTCTACACGCTACCTTTACACTGCGTTCTTATCAACTTTAACAACATCCCATAAACATCTGGGCAGTGGGACCAAGGCGTCACCTGTAATAGTACTATTTCTGTTTACAGAATTGTTCAGTATTTGTCATCACGAGAGAAAAACCCAACAGCATACACAAGTGTGGAGTTTTACAGTCCAACAAACATGTCCTTCTGTACAAGACAAGAAAATCGAATATTGATAATAAATAAAAGAATATATATATATATATAAACTAAAAGAAGTCTATCAGTAAGCTGAGATCAGCTCCATGTGAACTCCAAATTGATTGCTCATTATTTTCTTCTTAATATCTGGAACCTGTCGTTAGTTTAATATTTAGCTTCATTTGCTACACTCTTAGAACAAAAGGGTTCTTTAAGGGTTCTTCAAGGGTTCTTTAAGGGTTCTGACAGCCTACAGAAGCAAATCTGACGACCTCAGACATTATTTTAATAATATACAGTGCTGTGATTTCTTCTGTTTATGTGTATAGGTCATACTAAATTGTTTTAGATCTTCAAATGAAATACAACATAAAACAAAATCAACAAAAAGTTATCCAACACCTATCAGCCGTGTGAAAAACTAATTGCCCCCTTAAACTTAAAATCTGGTTGTGCCACCTTAGGCAGCAATAACTGCAACCGAATGCTTCTGATAACGTACTGATTCATGTACTTCTAGGACTAGGATTTACTCCTACACTTTGGATGGTTGTTTTGCTGCATAATCCAGTTGCTCTCAAGTTTCAATTTACAGACTGAAGAACGGACATTCTCCTTTAGGATTTTCTGGAAGAGAGCAGGATTCATGTTTCCCTCAATTACTGCAAGTTGCCCAGGTCCTGAAGCAGCAGAGCATCCCCACACCATCACACTACCTCCACCATGCTTGACCGTAGGTATGATGATCTTTTTGTGGAATTCGGTGTTTGGTTTACTCCAGATGTAACGGGACTCCTTTCTTCCAAACAGTTCCACTTTCACCTCATCAGTCCACAGAACATTCTCCCAAAAGGTCTGAGGATCATCAAGGTGTGTTTTGGTGAAATTCAGACGAGTCTTAATGTTCTTCTGGGATAGCAGTGGTTTTCACCTCGCCACTCTTCCATGGAGCCGTTTTCCCCCAGTGTCTTTCTGATAGTGGAGTCATGAACAGTGACCTTTATTGATGCAAGAGAGGCCTGTAGGTCCTTCGATGTTGTCCTTGGCACTTGTGACTTCCTGGATGAGACGTCGCTGTGCAACCTCTCTCTCTGAGAGGTCACACACTTCTGGGAAGGTTCACTACTGTGCCGGGTTTTTCCATTTGGAGATAACGGTTCTCGCTGTGGTTCTTTGGAGTCCCAGAGTCTTTGAAATAGCTTTGTAACCCTTCCCAGAGTGATGTATTTCAATCACCTTCTTCCTCATCATTTCTGGAATCTCTTTCAGCTCTGGTGTAGTGTGTTACTGGGTAAGATCTGTTAACCATCTTCATACTGTTGATAAAGTTCTATTTAAGTGTAGATGTGATTGAACAGGGTTTGCAGTAATCAGGTCTGGTTGTGTCTCGTGCAGCTGAACCCCGTTATCACTATTTCATAGATTTGGGGAATTAGTAACTACGGGGGCAAATACATTTTCACACAGACCCAGTTGGTATTGGAGAACTTTTTTGCTTCAATAAATAACATCATTATCATTTATAAACTGTATTTTGTCTTTATTCAGATCGCCTCTGATTCATCTTAGATGTTTTAATTTCTGAAACAATTTAGTGCGAGATCTACACACACACACAGAAGAAATCACTTCTTCACAGCTCTGTAACTGAGAATGTAATACTAAGTAGATGATTCAGTCAATAATAATAATTAGTAAGGAATAGAACACTGTGTGTGTGTGTGTGTGTGTGTGTGTGTGTGTGGTGCGGTTATTGGAAATTAATCAACACCAGGATGGTGTGATGAAGCGATGTTACTGTTACCGTGGCAACATTGGTTATTTCCCCCAAATGTCTTATTCCTTTTATACGACAGCAATTTTCCAAAGATATTTTTTCATCTATTAAAAAAACAACACACCAAACTTTTTATGCATTTATATTTACATTTAATGTTCAGAGACACAAGTTAGTACCTCTGACTGTTACACAGCGCTGACTCTGGAGACTCCTTCCTTACAGGTTACATAAACATCTCCTTACAATACATCAACAATTACACGCGTTTTTCCTCATGTGGAGCGTCTACTGTACACGTCCCTGTGAACGAGCTGCTGTTAGAGAAAGTTAATCAACACCTTCCACAACCAATCAGAATCCAGAACTCAGCAGTGCTGAGCTGTAAATAAATAATAAATGATAAACGATGTGAGTTGAGTGGTTATGATTGGTGAAATGATCAGAGGAACATGTGGTCAGAGAGATTTATTTGGCTTTCTAAAAATATAAAAACATTGTTCCTCATACTGAGTTTATGAACTTGGCACATAGCAGCAGAAACAAATCCACAGTTCATCTCGTCTCACGCAGTCCTCACGCTGGGCTTCAGTCTAGTGGTTTACACTTCAGCAGACCTGCCAAGCTCTGAAGAGGAACAAAGCGCAGTCCCGCTGGACGCTGCGAAAGTTTACATGCCCCCTTCATTTCTTTCTATTCTAGGAAAACCTACAGACATTAATAATAAAGCATACACATGAACTTTTCTAAAACTAAAACAGACAAGTGTCAGCTTTTATCCCCCCAAAGTGCCTCGGGGTTACTGTAAAACTCCATATATACGCACAATGCTGTTTCTATGGCGACGGGCTTGACA
>NC_071258.1:36453661-36471161 GCF_023375685.1 Ictalurus furcatus | reverse complement strand
TGCACCACAACTGAAACCACAGAAGCGGAATTAAAAACTCCTCCCACTGCATTACATCATAGCTGAGCTGATACCCCTCCCACTATATTACCTTTGAAACCTTTTCAGGTATGATCAACTACATCATAATTTAAGCCCCTCCCACCACATTACATTATAACTGAAGCCCCTCCCACCACATACCATTATAACTGAAGCCCCTCTCACAACATTACATTATAATTGAAGCCCCTCCCACTATATTACATTATAACTGAAGCCCCTTCCACCACAATACATTATAACTGAAGCCCCTCCCACTATAATCCATTATATCTGAAGCCCCTCCCACTATATTACATTATAACTGAAGCCCCTCCCACCACATTACATTATAACTGAAGCCCCTCCCACTATATTCCACTGTAACAGAAACCTTGTTTGGAACTGTGTGTGCCCCTTCACTGCTGAAGTCAGCGTCCATAACAAGATGTACATTTATGTCGCAGCTCCATCATTTGCATAAAATAACATTTAACACATTAAAAAAAGGGAAGTTGATGGTCAAATATAAAGAGCTGATTTATTTATTGTATTTATTAAAAGTATTTATTTCGCACTTATAAACATTAAACCTTCCACTCGTGAGGTTTATCCTGTCACACGAAGCGTTATATCCACTGTTTCTGTACTGGATTTATATCCACTGTTTCTGTACTGGATTTATATCCACTGTTTCTGTACTGGATTTATATCCACTGTTTCTGTACTGGATTTATATCCACTGTTTCTGTACTGGATCAGTCCACACAGTCTTTTCTGATTGTTGCCGCCAAAAATGTTTGATTTTGGTGCGGGGGTTTTTTTTTCTTCAAAATTTTTGATGCAATTTGAAAAATTGCAATTTGGATTTTTCACAGCGCTGTTTGTTGGTAAATGAGAGCTTTTAGCTGTACTCCTGTTTGACACACGTGAATGGAAGAGGTTTTGGCTGAACACGTGTCATGAGCAAAAGCGATTATTCACCCAGGCAAACAGTAACTGGTAAGTGTTTCTTTCTGGATTCTTTAGTTGAAACTAGTTTTAGCACTGATTGTCAGATAGAAGTTGTAACTGTGCTTCCTTGTTGCTACGAGCTGTGTACACGTTGCTAGATTAAAGCTAATTCCGGTATTCATATTTTGTTTCAGTCGGGACTCGCTCGTTCAGGTGACTACTCTTTGTTTTGCTAATTAAAGAGGCGTGCTCAGTTGTGAAGCATCGCAGTATTTAAGAATTAAGAAACTCTGAGGCGGAAGTGTCAGCGGAAGCGTCAGCCCTTGTCGTGTGAAGACCGTGCTTGTGTAAAGACCTGCGAGTCTACCTGCGCGAGTCTACCGAGCAAGTACACCGACAAGACACCACTCGCACTGCTAAGTATACTTTTTTCCCCTTTATTCCTCTTGCTGTTTACCTGTTTTCACAGGTACTAACACTAACATGTGTCATCAGTTTATCCCTGTTTTTTGCCACAGGCGCAGATCGCGGCATACTCCCAGAAAAGTACGCAACTTGGACAACCTATGCTCTCTGAATGTGGCCTCTGCAGATTCCCTCTCATTCTCTATAGGACTTTGGAACTGCCAATCTGCCGTCAACAAGGCAGATTTCATTCCTGCCTTTGCAACCCACTCCAGCCTCAGTGTGCTGGCTCTGACTGAGACTTGGATCCATACTGAGAACACTGCCACACCCGCTGCCCTAGCCTCCAACTTCAACTTCTCCCATACCTCATGTCCCAACAGACGAGGGGGTGCTACAGGTTTGCTTCTGTCCAAAACATGGAAATTTAACTGTCTTTCTCCCTCTTGCTCCTACACTTCCTTTGAATTTCATGCTGTTACAGTCACTGACCCTGCCAAAATACACTTTCTTGTTGTTTACCGTCCTCCAGGTCAACTGGGGAAGTTCATCGGTGAATTTGACATGCTACTGTCCACCATCCCGGATGATGGAACTCCTCTTGTGGTCCTTGGTGATTTCAACATTCATCTAGACAAGCCACATGCAGCTGACTTTCTTGCTCTCCATCCCACATTTGACCTCAAGCAGTTCACCACACCAGCAACCCACAAAGCCGACAAACAGCTCGACCTCATCCTCACACATAACTGCATCATACACAATCTTCTCATTACTTCTCTCCACACCTCTGACCATTTCTTTATACAGTTCTCTATTGCTCTCCCCTCACCCCCTTCACTGTCTCCACCCTCTATGTCTTTTCCCCCTCACATTTCTCCTCCGTTGTCACAACCTTACTTCTCTCTGATAGCCACCTCTCCTCACTGGACTTAAACACCGCAACTGACATGCTATGTTCGACCCTAACATCTTCTCTTGACAGCATCTGCCCCCTAACCTCCAGACCTGCTCGCACATCACCCTCTAGTCCTTGGCTATCAGGAGCTCTGCGTAACAACCGGGCCAAACTAAGAGCATCTGAAAGGAAATGGCGTAAATCTAACAATCCAACTGACCTAACCAATTACCAGACACTTCTCTCCTTTTTTTTCCAATAGCATCCCCACTGCTAAAGCCACATACTACCAAGAGAAGATTGGCAGTTCTCCCAACATCTGCACTCTCTTCAAAACCTTTTCCTCTCTTCTTTGTCCCCCTCCTCCCCCTTCCCCTACCTCTCTCACTGCAGATGACTTTGCCACTTTCTTTTCCAACAAGGTTACATCAATCAGGAACCAGTTCTCAACCCCAGACATGTATAGACCGGCTCCTCTTCCATGTAACTCCCAACTGACTTCCTTCTCTCCCCTCTCAGAGACTGATGTCTCTAAACTCCTCCTCTCTAGCCATCCCACAACCTGTCCTCTTGACCCTATCCCTTCTCACCTTCTTCAGTCCATCTCTCCCACACTATTACCTGCCTTCACACACATATTTAACACATCCCTCTCTACTGGCACATACCCTACCTCATTTAAGCAGGCCCGGGTTACCCCACTGCTTAAAAAACCATCACTTAACCCTGCTGTGGTTGACAACTACAGACCTGTTTCCCTCCTCCCTTTTCTTTCCAAAACCCTTGAAAGAGCCATTTTTAATCAACTCTTCAATTTTCTCACACAGAACAACCTCCTGGACACCAAGCAGTCTGGCTTCAAGAGCAACCACTCCATGGAGACTGCTTTGCTTTCCATCACTGAAGCCTTACGACTAGCAAGAGCAACCTCTAGATCATCTGTCCTCATCCTACTCGACCTCTCTGCTGCTTTCGACACTGTGAACCATCAGATCCTCCTGTCAACTCTCTCCAGCCTGGGCATCACTGGAACGGTTCTGCGCTGGGTGGAATCATATCTCTCAGACAAATCCTTCAAGGTATCATAGAGGGGAGGTATTTCTGAAACTCAGCAAATCACAACTGGCGTTCCACAGGGGTCAGTTCTGGGTCCACTGCTCTTTTCTATCTACACTACATCTCTAGGGCAGGTGACTGAGTCTCATGGCTTTTCATATCATTGCTATGCTGATGACACCCAGCTCTATTTGTCCTTTCAGCCTGACGATCCATCCAACTCTGCACGTATCTCTGCTTGCATGTCGGACATCTCGGTCTGGATGAGGGAACACCACCTTAAGCTCAACTTGGCAAAATCTGAGCTTCTCATCATCCCAGCCTGTTCCTCAATCAACCACAACATCACTGTACAGCTCAGCTCAACCACACTCAAGCCAACCAGGACGGCAACCAGGATTCTCGATGACAGCTTGACCTTAACAGACCACATCTCAACAACTGCACGGTCCTGTAGGTTCATCCTGTACAACATCAAGAAAATCAGACCCTACCTCACCGAACAGGCTACACAGGTACTAGTCCAGGCTCTTGTTATCTCAAAACTGGATTACTGCAACTCACTACTTTCGGGCCTCCCAGCCAGCTCCATGAAACCCCTTCAGATGATTCAGAATGCTGCAGCGCGCCTCTTCTTCAACCAGCCCAAGAGAACCCATGTCACACCCCGCATCAAATTCAAGGCCTTGATGCTCACCTACAAGACCTTGTCTGGAACAGCGCCCCCTACCTCATCTCTCTCCTGAAGGCTCTAGCAATCTGCGATCAATCAATGACCGGATCTTAGTAGTACCTACTCAGCGTGGCTCAAGGTCTCTTTCAAGAACATTCAAACTAACTGTTCCTCAGTGGTGGAATGAACTTCCAACCTCAATCTGGACCGCAGAATCTCTCACCATCTTCACAAAACAGCTAAAGACCCACCTCGTCCGTTAACACCTAACCAACACATAAAAAACTCAATTGGAACTCAATTAATGGATCTTGTACAGTAGCACTACTTGTATTGTTCTCTGCTTGATATATCGCTTTGCTTGTATTTTCTCATTTGTAAGTCACTTTGGATAAAAGCGTCTGCTAAATGAATAAATGTAAATGTAAATGTGATGATGTCACATGACACGTCTTTGCCCGAATCTGCAGAAAATCTGCAGCAATTTTTAAACATTGCAGCTCCTCCGAATATCACAGAGTTTGTTTGATTTTGTGTTATTTTTTTGAGATCGCAAAATCTCATAACCCTAGTGGAACTGCTAGATAGTGTGTGTGTGTGGGCGTGTGTGTGTGTGTGTGTGTGTTGCTGTTCATGCCTGATGTCAGTGTGCCAGACTCAGACAAGCTATTTTTACCAGCTGTGTGTGTGTGTGTGTGTGTATGTGTGTGTGGGTTCGGCTGTTGCTTTCTAAATTCCATGATAATTGGTGATCTCAGGGGACGCGGTGGGTAAACACAGGTCTGCTTTATAAATAACCACAACCACACACACACACACACACACACACACGCACACACACACAAACACAATAACAACTACACATTGTGCAGACCGAGAGTGAGAATGAGAGAGAGAGTTAGACAGATTAATATTCATGCATATTTACTTTACTATAGCTGTATTTTCTGGATCTGTTGTTTTAGTCTCCACCTACTTTTCAGTTCTCTGTCTCTCATTAGTCAGCGTTTAGTGAGCAGAGTTGCGTGTAACACGTTACTGTAATCTAATGACTTCTGATAACACAGTAATGTAATGCATTACATTTTAAATTTATGTAATTTGATTACAGTTACTGATGTCAATAAAATTACGTTAATTGCATTACAAATTTATTATTAAGAAAACAATATTAGTAAAATTCATTTAAAAAATAAATCACGTTTTGTAATGAAGATTTTTTCTTTAGCCCCAAATAATTCTCCACTTGGAGTGGTTTGTCACTACGTAACTTTATCCACACTTCATTGACTCCCAGTAAAATTTCACACTGATTATAAAATACTGTTATTAACTTATAAAGCACTAAACGGTCTCGCACCACAGTACCTGAGAGAACTTTTGGTCTTTTATGATCCGCCACGCCTACATCCATCAAAAGGTGCAGGATATTTGTTGGTACCTGGAATAGTGAAGGCTACAGCAGGGGGAAGAGCTTTCTCTTACAAAACCCCACAGTTATGGAACAGTCTTCCAATTAGTGTTCGGGACTCAGACACAGTGTCAGTGTTTAAGTCCAGGCTGAAAACATATTTGTTTACTCAAGCTTTTTGTGAATAGTTTTTTTCTTAGGTAAAGGAGCAGATCTAGAGGCTCACAGGTATAGAGTGTTTTTGTGAACTGGGCTGTTTGGATGCTGTTGCCCCCAAGAGTTTAATGAGAGAGAGACAGGCAGACAAATCCAAAACACGAGACAATAGCGAGGTCAAGAAACAGGCAAAGGGTCAGGCGATTGGCAAACAGGCATAAACTGGCCAAGGCTAGAATCGAGAATGAGAAATGAGAACGAGATGAAGGACCATGAAACAAAATGAGGAAGAGGGTATAATGGCTTGGTATGGTGGTAAGACTAATACTTCACAAAGAGTGAATGCCTAGAAAGTCCTTTTAAACTGTGGTGTGATTGTGGTGTGATTGTGTGTGAGATTGGATGCAGGTGTGCTTGATTAGAGTGTTCTGGTAATTGCAGTCCATGGCGGCCATGTTTGTAGGCCGCAGTGCAGGATTTGAAATATAGTCACTGGTTTGCTGTGATATGACACCCACTTTCACACCTTCACCCAGGTGTGCTGATGGTGAAGTGGGTGGTCGCATTATGTCCCAGGAAGCCCTCATGTCTGTGTTCCCTTCTGGTTCTCCCTTTTAGTTATGCTGTCATAGCTAGTCTTGCCGGAGTCCCTGCTTTCACTCACACAAACTACATTGTCCTTAACCATTACAAGACAATAAGCATACCTAATAATCTCTCTCTTTCTCTTTCTCTCTCTCTCTCTCTCGCTCTCACTCTCTTTCTGTCGAGCTACACATGATACTCCTGAGCTGCCAGTGATCCTGACCCCATCTGATCTCCGGACCTGCCTGATCCATCCTGATGTCCTACTTCTGGTTGGAGTTCTCATCAGTTGGAGGTCACATGCTGCTGCTGAGGATGTTCCCACATGGTGCAGACTAAAGATCACTGAGATTAGTGAGGATGGTACCACTTAAACACCATAAAGATGCTCTGGACCTCAGTTCATATGAACAGTTATGCTATGATGGCTTTAGCACTACAATTACCACAAACAGTTTTGCACTCGAGTCTCCATCAGTGAACAGTGGAGAAGTTCAACACAACAGACTTCCTGTAGAAACTGTAATGAATTTCCTGGTTACACAACTGCACTATTTCAGCATGTAGTATTAGCACATTTATAGAAGGGGTGTAATTATTTATAACCGCACTATCTGGGGTCACCCAGATGAGGACGGGTTCCCTTTTGAGTCTGGTTCCTCTCAAGGTTTCTTCCTCATATCGTCTCAGGGAGTTTTTCCTCACCACTGTCTCCTCTGTCTGCTCATTAGAGATAAATTCATACATTTAAAATCTAGCTGTAAATATAGCTGTAAATCTGTAAATATAACTGCTTTTGGACAATGTCCACTGTTAAACACGCTGTATAGATTAAACTGAACTGAATTGAATGAACTGAAAGTTAGTAAAAGAAGACGCCTGTAAACCAATCAGACAGGTTTACAGGAAAATACATGGAAATACTCGCGTCTTATTGGCTGACATGTTTCAATTCTACCAAACGCTAGCTCAGTCAGTGTGAGGGGAAATGGATATATGCTGATTTATTTATTTATTTATTTATTTAAAGCAGTAAAGGTGTTGAAACTGAAACAGAATCATCCTCTGATGTTGAGCAGGAGAACAAGGCGTGTAAACGTCTATATGAGTTCCAGTTCACGTGAACATGACATGAGCAGAGCAGAAGGAAAGATAATGAACTCTACATGACTCTGTAGCAGATAAACCCATACAGTGATAGCTTAGCCGTGTCCCCCCTCGGCTAGCGACACCAGACTAGCCTAGTTAGAAAAGTTTGATATTTTATCGCTCTGTTTGTTCTACACACACTGACACACCCGAGGAAGGTTTTATTATAAATCAGACTGATGCTGACGCTAAAATTACTGAAAGAACCGAGTTCCACTGTGTAGTGTATTTTGTAGGTTTGATGGTTATGTAATGTGTAATGTGTAATGTGAAGGTAAGGTAATGAGTAATCTGATTCATTTCTACATGCAGTAATGAGTAATGTCATCAGATTACAGTTTTAAAGCACTAATTACTCATCTGTAATGGGTTACTTTTTCTGAGTAACATACCCAACACTGTTAGTGACTCATTTACATTTATAAATGACTCCTTGACTCCTGATTCACCAAGTGCTTTATTTATCTTACACCACAGCAATTAATTATTCTTTTATAAATACAATTTTTATTTATTAAAGAACCACATGTCATGCTTTTTATCTGTTTATAGTTACATTTAATGTTATGTAACATCGGTGAAGCAGGTTATTTCCTGTTGTCACTTATGTTATAGCAACTATATACACTCGTTCCCTCTCTATTCCCTCTCTCTTTTCTCTCTCTTTATTCTCTCTCTTTACTCTCTCTCTCTTTATTCTCTCTTTATTCTCCCTCTCTCTATCCTTTCTCTTTATTCTCTCTCTCTATTCCCTCTCTTTATGCTCTCTCTTTACTCTCTCTCTCTTTATTCTCTCTCTCTATTCTCTCTATTTTCTCTCTTTATTCTCTCTTTATGCTCTCTCTTTATTCTCTTTCTATTCCCTCTCTCTGTCCTCTCTCTTTATTCTCTCTCTATCCTTTCTCTTTATTCTCTCTCTTTATTTGCTCTCTCTTTATTCTCTTTATATTCTCTCTTTGTTCTCTCTTTCTCTTTATTATCTCTATTCTCTCTTTCTATTCTCTTTCTCTATTCTCTCTCTATTCTCTCTTTATTCTCTCTATTCTCTCTTTCCATTCTCTCTCTTTATTCTCTCTCTATTCTCTCTTTATTCTCTCTATTCTCTCTCTATTCTCTCTCTCTATTCTCTCTCTCTATTCTCTCTCTGTATTCTCTCTTTATTCCCTCTCTCTATTCTCTCTCTTTATTCTCTCTCTTCATGTTAATAAGATAATAATCACAGTGTGTGTGTGAGTGAGAAACAGTAGTGAAGTGTAAACTCTGTGATGAAGATGTTGAAAACCGAAAGTTCCAGATTTCCCTCTGACTGTTACACAGCGCTGACACTGGAGACTCCTTCAATACATGTTACATAAACATCTCCTTACTCTGGAGAAAACTTCATCATATGAACATTTCAATCGGTTTATTATCAGTGGAGCGTGCGCTGTACATGTCTCTGTGAATGAGCCGTTACTATAGAAACCATAACGTATTATAACGAGAGCATTAATATTAATATAAACCTGCACTACTGTCAGAGCTGCTGTTATAGAGAATTAATCACAGTGTGGTATAATATAAGACTCAATCTCGTGATCTCTAAACGCTTACATGCTGAAAGGTAAAAATATTCAGGGATTCCTCCAGACCTCCATGCAGATGCCAGATGTTTTGGCCAAATTCCCAGATGTTTTCAAATCCTAGAAACGCCCCTGTTTACATACAATTACTTTTGTCAGGAAAATAATTCCATATAAAACACACACACACACACACACACACACACACACACACACACACACACACAGCCCGAGCCAATTTCCCAACACACAGCAAGACTAAACAAACTGACGGTGAGAGCACACGGTGACTGCGACTTTAACACTGCCGGGAAAAACGCTGGTGTGGTTCAGGAAGTTCTGATGTGAGTGCCATATTTCACCTCAAGCACAAACACCAGGTAGGAAACATCAGCATCAGAGCTGGAACACACACAAACACATACACACACACACACATACACACTGCTCTTTAGTGTCACACACCTTCTGGCATTGATTCCCTTTTGCTCTTTCTCTCTCACACACATACACACACATGCGCTCTCACGCAGGCCTATCGTGCGTCCCTAGGGTGTGTATCAGTGGTTGCGTGAGATGTTTCCATTTCTCACACACTCCTGTAACTCACACACTCCTGTAAAGCACAGCTGAACAGTAGTAACTCCAAACCCAGACTCAAAACACGGCTGGTTTCAATTTCAGCCTCACGGCTATGCCAAATCACAGACCACCCCCTCGACACACTGCACAGTCACCGCTCAGTCACCTCTAACTACACACACACACACACACACACAGACTGATCTGACCGGGATGAACTTGTAACCGTCACCGTGTAGAGCTAAACTGTTCTTTTACACACTGACAGAGTCGTAAAATGTTTTTGTTGGAGAATGCATCCAGTTGTCATTTGTGTGTGTGTGTGTGTGTGTGTGTGTGTGTGTGTGTGTGTGTGTTTGTGTGTGGCCGCTCAACTACAGTGGAGCTTGAAAGCTTGCGAACCTTTTAGAATTATCTACATATCTGCATAAAAATGACCTAAAACATCATCAGATTTTCACACAAGTCCTAAAAGTAGATAAAGGGAACCCAATCAAACAAATGAGACAAAAACATTATACTTGATCATTCATTTATTGACGGAAATGATCCAAAATTACATATCTGTGAGGGGTAAAAGTATGTGCACCTCTAGGATTAGCAGTTAATGTGAAGGTGAGATTAGAGTCCGGTGTTTTCAGTCAGTGGGATGATGATCAGGTGTGAGTGAGTGAGCGTCCTGTTTTATTTAAAGAACAGGGATCTATCAGAGTCTGATCTTCACAACACGTGTTTGTGGAAGTGTATCATGGAACGAACAAAGGAGATTTCTGAGGACTTCAGAAAAAGAGTTGTTGAAGCTCATCATGGTGGAAAAGGTCACAAAACCATCTCTAAAGAGTCTGGACTCCACCAATCCACAGTCAGACAGATAGAAATGTGTAGAAATGGAGGAAATTCAACACCATTGTCCCCCTCCCCAGGAGTGGAGACCAACAAAGATCACTCCAACAGCAAGACATGTAATAGACCACGACGTCACAGAGGAACCCAGAGTAACTTCTAACCAACTAAAGGCCTCTCTCTCGTTGGCTAATGTTAATGTTCATGAGTCCACCATCAGGAGAACACTGAACAACCACTCTCCAAAAAGAACATTGCTGCCCTTCTGCAGTTTGGTAAAGATCACGTGGACGAGCCAGAAGGCTAATGGAAATCATTTTGTGGACGGATGAGACCAAAATAGAACTTTTGGTTTAAATGAAAAGCATTATGTTTGGAAAAAGGAAAGCACTGCATTCCAGCATAAGAACCTTATCCCATCTGTGAAACATGGTGGTGGTAGTGTCATGGTTTGGACCTGTTTTGCTGCATCTGGACCAGGACGACTCATCATCATTGATGGAACAATGAACTCTGAATAATACCAGCAAATTCTAAAGGAAAATATCAGGACATCTGTCCATGAACTGAATCTGAAGAGAAAGTGGGTCATGCAGCAAGACAATGATCCTAAACACACGAGTCGTTCTACCAAAGAACGATTAAAGAAGAATAAAGTTAATGTTTTGGAACGGCCAAGTCAACGTTATGACCTTAATCCAATAGAAATGTTGTGGAAGAACCTGAAGCAAGCAGTTCATGTGAGGGAACCCACCAACATCCCAGAGTTGAAGCTGTTCTGTACTGAGGAACGGGATAAAATTCCTCCAAGCCAATGTTCAGGACTGATCAACACTTACCCCAAACGTTTATCTGCAGTTATTGCTGCACAAGGGGCTCACACCAGATACTGACAGCAAAGGGGCATATACTTTTACCCCTCACAGATATGTAATACTGGATCATTTTCTGCAATAAATAAATGACCAAGTATAATATTTTTGTCTCGTTTGTTTAGGACTTGTTTGAAAATTCAATGACGTTTTAGGTCATATTTATGCAGATATATAGAAACTTCTAAAGGGTTCACAAACTTTCAAGCACTACTGTATGTGGCCATTTTTGTCCAAAACCTTTTAGATTTTATTAACAGAGCTAAGTAAATACAGGAAATCCAACTAATTCCTGCTAGCACAGAACAGCTAGGTAACACGAGTAATTCAGCTCTACTAACACACCCTTAAACAAACCACTCCCCCCAAATTAACCACACCCTTAAACAAACCACTCCCCCCAAATTAACCACACCCTTAAATAAACCACTCCCCCAAAGTTATCCACACCCTTAAACAAGCCACTCCCCAAACATTAATCACACCCTTAAACAAGCCACTCACTTAAACAAACCACTCCCCCAAACATTAGCCACTCTCTTAAACAAACCCTCAAAAAAGTTACTTCTTCCCTAAATGTAAACCATATCATTCTAAAATAAAAGCCTATTCCTGGGGTAAACCACACCGAATATGTTAAACCACAGCATTTGTTTTAAGCCATGCCCTTTGTGTTAAGCTACACCTCTTTTGTTAAATGAATGACTCCTTCTACTCACAAGAAAGGATGTATTACTGAACAGGCCTACCGGGCACAGGCCCAGGGATCCAAGGAGTTGGGGGCCCCAAAGCCAGAGCCTCCACCTAAAGTTGCTCTTATTAACTATATTAACTATCCAGAGTCAGAGGGCCAAACGAGTCAGAGGGCCAAAAGTCTCCCTGAAAAACTGAAGAAATAACCTCCATGTTAACTGTGAAGATGAAGAGAGAAACATCATCACTTTAGTTTTCTGTGGAATTTCAGGGCCGAATCCACTGTATTCTGTTGACATGGTGAAGACTTTTTTGCGTGCTTCTACTTTGTTTTGTTTCGTGTTTTATTTATTATTTTTAAAAATTGTCTAATGTCATGCCCTGCCTACGGGGGTGGAGGCTGTGTGCGGTGGGGGGGGTGTGGGGTAGAGGCTGTGTGGGGTGGAGCCTGTGTGGGGTGGGGGGTTGGGGGTGGAGCCTGTGTGGGGTGGAGGCTATGTGGAGTGGGGGGTGGGGTGGAGGCTGTGTGGGGTGTAGGCTATGTGGGGTGGGGGGTGTGGGGTGGAGGCTGTGTGGGGTGTGGGGGTGGGGGGTGGAGGCTGTGTGGTGTGGGGGATGTCCGTGCCCAGGGGCCCATTTTCTCATAATCAGCCCCTGCACACAAGATACCATATAAGAGCACAGAATCATGAGGGACAAAAGATTGAGGAGAATGGCAGTAGCAGTGGGGAGGGGCAAATGGTCAGGGAAGGTGCAGGAGAAGAGGAGAGGGGCACATGGTCAGGGTGGGGCAGAAGAGGAGGGGTGAGAGGGTGGGGTGTTTCGTGAGAACAGAGTGGAGTTGGTTTAGACTGATGTGGGGAATTACTAGCAGACGGTGTGTCATGCACTGAGACAGAGACAGAGAGAAAAAACTGCACCTGAGACCTCTATCTCAGCAATCTGTTACGGTTTAATCACAAACATCTCAAACAACCTACACACACACACATGTTCAAAACACACACACGAGGCTTCCTTCCATGACTGCGTACACACTTTTGACACAACTGCACACCTATAAAACACAAATATTTTCATTTAGACAGCCAACCCTTCAGCACACACACACAAACACACTTTCTGTATTACCTCATACACCTGAACAGGGTCAGTAATATGCTGTGCATCTATTTATTTATATACCTATCCATTTGTTTAGTGATGCATAAGTATTGATCCTGGTTTTGGGTTTTGGTCTGATAACATGTTTAATCATAAGAAGTCCTTCAATACCAATGTCTGACACCAGGTGATACTACGTGACACAAGCCTAACATGTCGTGTTAATGAACAGATGATATGAAATGACAGTGATCTAGACGATCTGGCCATAAAACTCCAGCACAAGGAGTTCACATTAGCTCAGTGAGAAAAATGTTTCTAGACAACACTAGTTGAGTGAAAATAATGTGTTGTTCTTGGCAATCACTATCATTGGCAACGAGGGATTAGTCATTTCAGTATCAGAACCAGTATCAGAACCAGGTCTGAAAAGTGGTATTGATGCCTCTCTATATTTGTTGGTCTTTCTGTATTCTGCTGGCATCACCTTAACATGACATGTCATGGGTATAGACAATCTCAGTCTCTGTCACTACCTACAAGTTATGCCTGTAGGCAAAGGGCCATCTAGAACTTTGTGTAATGACTCCTTCTTCACTGCTATAGTCCAGCACATAAGCAACATTACTGTTGCTATTGTACCTAACCTGTGGTCAATCTCACTCACCCTTTGCTGGTCCCTGTGATGGATACCATTCTGACCTCAACTATGCCTTTATATCCTATCCATGAACATCATTCAGCCCACATAGTGAACAAGCTTGGTGCCTCAAATCCAGAAACATTTCCTAAAATTCACATTGCGCAACTGGAATGTCAAGTGTTTTGTGGTCAGGAGAAATATGTGTATCTTTCCTGCAGAATTTGATATTTGACAGTCAGTTAGACCTTCCATTCCAGTATTCTCATTAGACATTCCTGGAAAGGCTGAGTAATTGGTATGAACCCTCAGATCTCCTGAATATACTTTATTGAATCTAAGATGTGGACTACCACCCTGGTTAGCTTGTCCAGCAGCACTGTCCCTTTGCTATAACAGTGACTGGGTTCCAAGGCCTTTTGAAACCCTAGTGCCTTGCCATGCCAAAGCCTTCCAACTACCTCACTGACCACTTTGAGCCAGGGAATTCTGACCCATCAAAAGCCATCTGTCCCACCTCCTGACCCCAGGTGGTCAATGAGTAAGTAGATGGCGTAGATGGCTTTACCGTGTCAAGGCACAAGGGGGCAGAATGCCTTGGTGATATGCCATGGCAAAACCTTCCAAGTACCTCCCTGCATGCGTCCTATTCCTGTTGCACTTTATTCAGCACTGTATATGTCATACATGTATCTTGCACCTTGGATCCAGGAGAATCTTTATTTCATCTCACTGTGTACTGCGCACTGTACACTATGGCTGTGATAACAATAAAGATCTACTTGACTCGACTATTTGAAGTACCTCGATGACCACTTTGGACTAGGCAGATGTATTCTGAGTCTTCTCAAGCCATCTGTCCTGCCACCTTCAAGGGAGGTCTACAAGCACCTCAAAGTTCAACTTAAATGACAGTATACCCGGGCAAGTGACGAGTTTTACTGCCCTTGGTGAACACAGTTTTGGTAATATCCCTTCTTTTCCTTCTTGAGGATCCTCCTTGAAAGTCATTTTTCATGGACAGTCCTGCAACCTGCAACTAGGTACAGCCAGTGCCTATCTGCTAAATCAGGAGTCTCTAAAGCTAACCAAGCTCAAAAGGTTCCATTTAACTTAACAGCCTCATTCACTGCCAGATCAAGTGAATCTCTCTTGTAATTGGATCTCTCTTACAGATGGGAGTTGACATAATTAGTCAGAACAATTTCCTTGCTAGCCTTATCCAGGAATACACATTTGGGTCGTCCTCTGTTTTTCGCAGCCATCTGATCCAACCTATGACCAGATGATGATCAGTTAACAGCTCAGCACCTATTTTCATCCAAGTGTCAAAAGTATATGGCCTCAGATTTGATGAATGATAATTCACCTTTGGCCCATGATGCTCTGGTGTAACAGATGTTTGACCAAAACATAACCTTCACAGGAATCCCAAACAATCCCACTACTCGGGTTCACATCAGGCAACTTTTTCCTCCCCGTCACTCCACTCCAGGTTTCCTAGTCATGACTACTGGCCCGTCTTCGGGACCTCACACACTTTATCCAAGAAGACAGAAAATTCTGAACTGCTGTTGGACCTGTAACAATCCATTTTCCTAGCTCCAACTGCTTCTCATCTACAGGGACAAACACTGGCCACCAGCCACGTGCCTGAGTGTCCTCATTTAGTCACCACCGCCCGTTTACCGTAACTCTAGAGTAAGCGATGGACCATTTTCAAGGAGTTTGGTTCCAAGAATCAACATGGCATAAAGGTGAGTACAGCTATATTTTTTTTGGATATCATTAAAGTTCACGTCCCAGCTCTGGCTTACACCAAGGTGGACACAGATAACCTCCATCCACCCTTTCCCAACTCAGGCATCAAACTCCTGTTATGGACCCTACAAGTAGTTCTTCATTTGGTTCTTCAGCCTGGGGCAGTTGCTCGCTTGTAAACATTACTCACATGCATGGCACCAGGGGTGAGTCCCAGTGGTCCTATTTCACAAATTTTCAACAATGTCTTTTTTACCTTCTTGATGAAAGTAGTTTGGATTTTGTCGGTCTGTCTATCTGTATCATTTTTGTCATTTATGCACCTCAGGTTTGTTCATGCTGTGATAAACTGGCTCAATATCACTGGTGAGGCATTTTTCAGATATTAACTCAGAAAGAAGGTGGACTCCCTTGTGCTCTGCATCTGGAGGCCTGGCTCTCGTCCGGTGCAGACTCTCCTCTGGTTAATAATCTGGCACTGGACCCACTCTTTACAGCTTCCTTGTCCAAAACCAGAGAGTGTTTACAAATCCCTTCAAATGCAGCAAGCAAACTAAACACACTCCGGTTTAGTAATGAGGCATCTGATTATGTGGTGACTAATCGTAATACACTCGGCTCCAGAAGTCTGAGTGCGCCAGGAATACGAGGATTTCTCACAAACTCTGCGTCTGTCTCGCTGTTCAATCACGAGGTTTTATTCATTACGTCTGTGAGGTGAGCTGACAGTAACGATCTGATCAGATGCTGGAGATTTCCTGTTTGGCCATTGATGAAATCATTACACACATTTAACTCTCACACATCATCGGTCAAGAAAATACCGGTAGCTGAAATGTTCTTTTTATACACTTTATATTGTCTATTTTTTTAGATCTACTGTAAGAAGTAGACATAACATTCTGACATATGCATTAAATTACAGTACATGGATGACATCATCACATCATTCTCCTGAAATTATCTTTAAAACGTATAAAACAGAAAATCAAAGAGGGAATTAAAATATAAAGTAGAATATAACTAGTAAATATTAAAATATAATAAATATATCATTCAAAAATCTAACTAATTAAATAAATCTGATATATTTTTTAATAAATGTGTTAAACTTGTTACGTTTTACATTTTCATTTTATAAAGTATTGAATCTGGAAGAGGCTCTGGTTTTCTCTCAGGGTTATTTTCTTCTTTAAGTTATTCCAGATTTAGTATTTGTTGTTCCAGATGTTTGAGAATGCCCTTCAGGCTTGTCTGTGTTATTACTAGAAGTACATTATGTGCTCGTTTTATTTAATTAAAAACCATATTGAAATTTTTATCATATGAATTAAGGATGTGTGTAGTTGGAATTATTTCCTATATATTTTTTCTTTATTTTAATGATATAATACTGTAGCATTATCTCTGCAGATAATTTAAAGATTACTTTAACACACCATTCTCGTTAATTATTTATCATTATTTATTTGCTGTTATTATTTCTCTGACTTTTCTTTAATGTTATATAACTTCATTATCTTGTTTCCCATTTAAAGATTAGACTCTGATTATTTGAGGAAGAAAGAAGGAAGAGGAAAGCGTGCAGGAGTGAAGATGAGTGTTGAAAGAAAGGCAAAGTTTGCCTTCGATAGTCTCTCACTTTTAAATCAGATTAAAAGTATTGGCACCCCTGGATCACCCACTGCTGTATCTTGTGAGGAAGTAGTCTCCATCCCTTCATAGAAACTCCTCCCCTTTCACAGCTACCGTTATGTGATGGAAAACAGACTCCGGGGCTCAGGGTAGTTATAGTTTGTGTATTTGGATTCATTACAATGCTAAAAAAAGTTATATAACTGAAGTGAAAAGGTGAGGAGAGTGTTAATGGTGTGTGTGTCCACCTGCCTGTGAGCTTTAATTAGAGCCACACAGGGCCAGAAGTGTGTGTGTGTGTGTGTGTGTGTGTGTGGGCAGGGCCTCTTTATACTGTACACAACTCTAATTACTCTCCACATCTGCTCACGGCTCGCATGCTAAGCGGCAATTTGCTCGGTCTCGCATATGTTTGGGCTCTGAGCAGTGGGAGCTGTGTGTGTGTGTGTGTGTGTGTGTGTGAGTGTGTGTGTGTGTGTAGTGCTGAGAGGCCTCTCTGT
>NC_071258.1:36431161-36448661 GCF_023375685.1 Ictalurus furcatus | reverse complement strand
GTGGACTCCGGCTCGGGGCGGAGCGGCTCACGGCTCTGAGATGTCCACGTGTGAAGCGTCTGCGTGTGACTGCGCTGGTGCAGGGTGGAGAGTATAGACGCAGGACGTCTGCGCAGGCGGTCGGGGCGCTGGCTGCAGAGCTGCTCACCGGGCTGTACGTCCACGAGAAGCACCTGGTGAACATCTCGCATGCAGGAACACCCATTCACTTCCTGCAGGTGGACAGCGTGAACTCGGGTTCTCATAAAGCGGGACGCGTGACGTCTGAGACTCGCCTGGATGTGGTGTCGGTTCGGACGGTGGATATGCACCGGCGCTGGGCGCGTGAGGGTTCTGCTGTGCCTTTGGGAGGACTGGAGGAGGTTCGAGCCTCGCTGAAGGAGATGCTGACGCTCCCGCTGCGTTATCCAATCAGCACGCAGCGTGTGGGTGTAGCGGTGGGGCGTGGCGCATTGCTGGTGGGACCTCCGGGCGTGGGGAAGACGCAGCTGGTACGCAGCGTGGCGCGGGACGTGCAGGCAGCACTGGTGACGGTGAGCGGGCCGGTGGTGGTGGGGTCGCGCCCCGGAGAGAGCGAGGAGAACCTGCGTGCTGCGTTTACTCGAGCCTCAGAAGCAGCCCGAGAGGAACCGTGTGTGCTCTTCATCGATGAGATCGACGCGCTGTGTCCGAAACGGAGCTCCAGCACCGGAACCCCGGAGAACCGTCTCGTCGCTCAGCTCCTCACCCTCATGGACGGAATCGGCAGCGATGAAGGGTTCGTCATCATCGGAGCCACCAACCGGCCAGACGCCCTCGACCCGGCGCTCAGGAGACCCGGTCGCTTCGACAGAGAGGTACAGAACCGACAGAACCCGAAACCCGACAGAACCCGAATCGCTTACACCGCATTTAACTTTCCAACATTACTCCACATCTATGTTTCTATCAGGAACAAATACTCATGACATTCTCATCTGATGGAGGGAAGTAAAGAAAAAGGATGGCAGGAAAGAAAGAGAGAAAGGGATGAAAAACATAAAGGTAATAAAGCTGGAAGAAAGAAAGAGAGATAAAGAATGTTCTCCTCAAAATGTGGAGGAAGAAAAAAACCAAAAAGAGAAAAGGAAAGGAGAGAAAGATAGAGAGAGAAAAGTGGAAAGAGGAATAAAATGGAGAATAGAGTCTGTAATAAAGAAAGACTGTGTGGTTATAGTGTGTGTGTGTGTGTGTGTTACAGATAGTTGTAGGTGTTCCCACTCTGCAGCAGCGGTACCGGGTTCTGCAGTGTGTGTGTCGCAGTGTTCCGCTCTCCGCGTCTGTAGATCTGAACTCCATCGCCGAGATGACGAGCGGATACGTGGGGGCGGATCTGAGCGCGCTCAGTAGAGAGGCAGCGCTGCAGGCTATACTACGCTCTACACAGGTAGCATACAACACACAACATACACACACACACACACACACAAACACGGAGTACACACACAACACAGAGCACACACACACACACAAACACACACAGATCTGAGAACACTGTACAGCTCTCAGTTATAGTTTGGACTCTGGTGTTCTTTCAGGGCGGAGCTGGAAATTCCGGCCAATCAGGGGGCGAGGATGGTAAAGTGAGAATGGAGCATTTTGTGAAAGCGTTGCGATTGGTCCCTCCCTCCTGCCTGAGGAGCAGTGTGGGCGTGGCTGAGTTTACACCTGTGAGCTGGGAGCGAATCGGAGGACTGGAGGAAGTAAAGCTCAAACTCAGACAGGTGAGAGAAAACACACACATCTCTCATACACACACACACACACACACACATACACTCTCATTCATATACATACACACACACACACACATACACTCTCATTCATATACATACACACACACACACACACATACACTCTCATTCATATACATACACACACACATACACTCTCATTCATATACATACACACACACACACACATACACTCTCATTCATATACATACACACACACACACACATACACTCTCATTCATATACATACACACACACACACACACATACACTCTCATTCATATACATACACACACACATACACTCTCATTCATATACATACACACACACACACACACACTCGTATACACACATGTACACATACACACACACACATCTCTCATACACACACATACACTCTCATTCATATACATACACACACGTACACTCTCATTCATATACATACACACACACACACTCGTATACACACATGTACACATACACACACACATCTCTCATACACACACACTCGTATACACACACACATACACACATACACTCTCACTCATATACATACACACACACTCACACACACATCTCTCATACACACACACACTCGTATACACACATGTACACATACATACACACACATCTCTCATACACACACACTCGTATACACACACACATACACTCTCACTCATATACATACACACACACTCACACACACATCTCTCATACACACACACACTCGTATACACACATGTACACATACATACACACACATCTCTCATACACACGCTCATATACACACATGCACACACACGTGTACACATGCACACATACACACACACACACACACACATATACACACACACACTCATATGTCAGTCTTCCTGTTTTTTTGTCTTTTTCTCATCTTTTACTTCTGTGTACTTTTTTTTACTTACCTTTCCCTTTTTTATTTCTTTTTCATAAATGTTAATTGTGTGTGTGTGTGTGTGTGTGTGTGTAGAGTGTGGAGTGGCCGATGAAGTTCCCCGAGGCGTTTGTGCGTATGGGTGTGTGTCGTGCGCGGGGTGTGTTACTGTACGGGCCGCCGGGCTGCGCTAAGACCACGCTGGTGAAAGCAGCAGCATCTTCATCACACTGCAGCTTCCTCACACTGAGCGGGGCGGAGCTTTACTCTCCCTACGTAGGGGACTCGGAGAGGACACTCGCTCAGGTACACACACACATACACACACGCGCACACACCCGCACACACACACAGCTTCTCTGAATAAATTCATCACTCTCGTCCCTCAGCTGTTCCGTCAGGCGCGAGCGTGTTCTCCCTCCATTGTGTTTCTGGATGAGATTGACAGCATGGTGGGTTGTCGTGACGATGGAGGCGGTTCCCGTGGTAGCAGTGTACAGGCTCAGGTGTTGTCTGTCCTGCTGAATGAGTTAGACGGTGTGGGCTTTAAAACCGCTGAGAGACGAGGGACAGGACCAAGTAAGAGGGACAAAGAGAGAGCACACAGAGACCAACGGGTCAGTAACCATAGCAACAACATAATAACAATAATAATAATAATAATAATAATAATAATAAACTAAACTGGATTATAGGTTTTAATTGCTATACTGTACGTGTGTGTGTGTGTGTGTGTGTGTGTATGTGTGTGTGTTACAGATGCAGCTACAGGAAGCATGTAATCAGGATGTGATGATTGTTGCTGCCACTAACAGGCCGGACATGTTGGACAGTGCTCTGCTCCGCCCTGGACGATTCGACCACATCATATACGTCCCCCCACCTGACCTACAGGTAACCTATTAGCCCCACCCACAAACACCTGACCTAGAGGGAACCTATTAGCCCCACCCATAAACACCTACAGGGAACCTCTTAGCTCCACCCACAAACACCTGACCCTACAGATAAACATTTAGCTTAACATAACTAACCCCTAAAACACCAACCCCACACCTTACCCCCGACTCTGCGCACTTTGCTTCTCTAGAGCTCCATTAATAAATCGTGTACAGTAGCACTACTTGTATTGTTCTCCACTTGATATATCGCTTTGCTTGTATTTCCTCATTTGTAAGTCGCTTTGGATAAAATCATCTGCTAATTGAATAAATGTAAATGTAGCTCCTCCCACCTTTACCCTGCCTGACGCTACAGATAACATTTAGCTCCTCCACAAATACTTTACCTGAACTATAGGAATATTTCTGTATCCTCCAACAAACACCTGACTTAAAGGTACTGAAGCACTTCTACCCAATCCTACCTGACCTATACGTACACTCCACCCTCCCAGAAATAAAATGTGTGTGTGTGTGTGTGTGTGTTTTCAGGCTCGTCTGGCCATCCTGCAGCTCCACACAGAGAAAATGCCGCTGAACTCGGATGTGTGTTTTGAGGATCTGGCAACCCAGACAAACCTGTTCTCCGGAGCCGACCTGGAAAACCTCTGCAAGGAGGTTACAACCTGTTTATTATTATTATTATTATTATTACACTCTAGCTAGTGGAGAACGTAGTGTTGAATTAGCTGATTTGACGTGTGTGTGTGTGTGTGTGTGTGTGTGTGTGTGTAGGCGGCTCTGTTAGCTCTTCATGAAGAAGGTATGAGTGTATCAGCAGTGCAGCAGAAACACTTCCAGAAGGTTCTACAGAATTTCCAACCATCTATCAGCTCACAGCAGCTCCTGCAGTACCAACAGCTCTTCAAACACAGCTACCGTTAGCATGCTAAAGTTAGCATGCCGCGGTTAGCGTGCTGTGGTTAAACAGTGTGTTTTTTGGTATGCTAACACTGAGAACATTGTTTAGTGTTTTGTGAGAGGCGTTTAAACTCCTGATTAAAAACTTTTCACTGAATCTAAGGTGTTTTTACTGTAAGTCCAGAATGTCAGGAAATGTGATACACAATGCATATTCACTTCAGTGTGTGTTTGTGTGTGTGTAGTCTATAAATATGTCCTTTGTGTCGTCTGTCTGCTGAAGCCATGACATTTTTAACTCCACAGTCACTCAGCACTTCAGCAGCCTCCCTGAACAAAAGCTCCTCTACTATACTTAGGGTCAAACCTGCTGTTCCTGACTCCTCCCACTGGGCGGTACTTAGTGTAAATGGGGATTAACCAGGAATTCAAGCCCCAGGCTAACCGCTGTAACGGTCAGGGCCAAATTCCTAATCTCCTCCATATAGTCTCTTGCTTTTATTCTCCCTCAACTCTTTATCTTACCCATGAATAAATCTGTCTTTGGGAATGGGACTGTATATAAAAATATATAAACATTATTATTATTGTTGTTATTATTTACATAGTATTACTTTATTTAGTCAGTTGAAATCAGTTAGAAAACATCAGGTTTAGTTTCTTCTACTTAAAAGTTCCACTGTGCGTTTGCTAAAAGGTTTAGGTTCTTAAAGGTTCTTGAGATTAAATTTACTGGGCAGTCATGGGTTAAAGCTCTTGGGCTAAATGTTCTGTTGCTAAAAGTTTTGGAGAAATCTGGGCTGACAGGTTTCATAGCTTAAAATTCATGTGGTTAAAAGTTCCAATGCTTAAAATCTTTAGTTCTAAAAAGTTCCAGTTTTAAAGAGTACCAAAACAAAGAAGTTCTAGTGCTAAAAAGGTCCAGTGCTAAAAGTTCCACTGCTAAAATTTCCAGTGCTGAAAAGTTCCTGTTCTAAAAATTCTAGTGCTCAATGTTCCATTGCTTAATTAATAGATCTTGTATGGTAGCACTACTTGTATTGTTCTCTGCTTGATATATTGCTTTGCTTGTATTTTCTCATTTGTAAGTCGCTTTGGATAAAAGCATCTGCTAAATGAATAAATGTAAATGTAAAAGCTTAAATATTCCATTGCTTAAAAGTTCCAGTTCTAAATGTCCCAGTGTTGAAAAGTTCCAGTTTTAAAAGTACCACCACAAAAAAGTTCTAGTGCTAAAAGTTCCATTGCTTAAATGTTCCAGTGCTAAAAGTTCCGCTGCTAAAATTTCCAGTGCTAAAAAGTTCCTGTTCTAAAAGTTCTAGTGCTAAAAGTTCCTTTCCTTAAATATTCCAGTGCTAAAAATTCTAGTGCTAAGACGTTGTGTTTTTAAAAGTAAAAGTTTTAAAGGGTTCCACTGCTAAAAAGTTTTTTATTTGTAAAAGTTCCAGTTCTAAAATTTCCAGAGCTGAAAAGTTCCAGTTGTAAAAGTTCCTGGGCCGGAGTACCTGAACTAAACATCGTCTTGGTCTTGAACATTCCGGAGCCTAAAGTTCCTGGGTCTTTCTAATCTCATTAGTTTTTATAATAGTTGGTAGAAGGTCTGTGCTAACATTTTAACTTTTAACAAGAATTTTTTTTTTTTTTACATTTTTAATCATATTTTTACATGAATATAGATAACAATATTTAAAAAAATAATTTCAAAGCATATTTTGTTTTTTTATTTTTTGTCTTATTTTTGTTGGCTATAATTGTATATGTTTTATTTTATAGACTGAGCTTGAACGTGATTACAGACTCTCTGTTATGCTGAAACTTTAGAAATAAGTGTTAAAGGTAAAAATTACAGTGTGTTGTGATAGCTGCTGGACCAGGGGAAGAGCATGGAGGAGTGGAGATGAGGACAAACCCAGTGTATGATGTAACAGTACAGTCTCCTGCTTAATTAATTCCTTGTGACTTCTGGCTGACACACACACACACACTAGGGATGTCACGAGAACCGATACTTCGGTACCAAGTCGGTACCAACATTCTTAAAACATGACGGTACTTGTTTTTCTGCAGTAGTGTTGGTACGAAAGTACCGGGGTTGCGATTCTTCCGGACCTGAAGGGGGCAGCAAATACGTGCAAGTGTTTTAGTCGGTCCACAAGTGGTGAAGAAGAGGAACGCCTACAAGCACACGGGAAAAACTACAGAAGTTTAGCTTAGCTTAACAAGTTTAGCTCCGCCCCGACTCGTTGAGAGGAAAAGAGAGGAAAGCTCGTATCGGTTTTTCCGGTGTGTAACCGATGCTAGCGTTCATTTCAGACACAGCGAGGAAACACCTGGAATTTGGTGAAGCAGCTGAAAGACGGTCCTATATTATGTTTGTTTGAGGCAGCTGCATCGTGGCGTGAAACCAGCGAACGTTACGCTCCATGTAATGTTAGCGATAGCCAGTTATTGTTAACGACGCTAACACACTGCAGTGTTATAAACTACCTCCTAATCTTCCTCCATGCATCTCCATTCAGCCCGGGTCCTGTCAGATACATGTAGCCTCATGTCACTCATAATTATTCACATGTTCATGCTTTAATAAATCTCTCTGTCCTGACACCATGTCAGTGAATTTAAACTAATGCTTGCATTCAGAGTATAAGGTGTGTGTGTGTGTGCGCACGTGCGTGTGTGCATGTGTGTGCGCGCGCGTGTGTGTGTGCGCGTTTAGGAGTGCACCTCCACTCATTGTCAGACAGTGGTTGATAACTAGAATACCCCCCCCCCCTCTTTGCCAGTATCAGCCAGAGGAGGATGTCCTCAGGAGAGTTTTTTATTTTATTTTTATACCACAGCGTGGTATTGACTTTGATTTCGAGTATCATGTACTTTTGGTGGTATCGGTACCGACTACTAGATGTTTGGTATCATGACATCCCTAACACACACACACATTTGTGCAGAACCTGCTTATGAAGCAATGAATCCGGCCTCATGGGGTTCGTCACTAAGAAGATCACCTTAGCGAAGCTGTTGTAGTCCTGTGGCCAGCAGGGGGCGCCACAGACAGTATGGAGGCTGGTGGTTGCTATGGTGACAGAGTTTCCTGATAGACAGGGTGTGCGTGTGCGTGTGTGTGTACGTGCCATCATCCTCGTCTCAACTGCAATTTAAGGCTGAACTACTGAGACGCTGGTGCAGAAACTCACTTTCTCTCAGCGTGACCTCCACTCGGGCTCAGGTGAGTCTGCTCGAGCCATTACACTATATCACATCTTCATCATCTTCATCATCATCTTCATCTTCTTCTTCTTCATCATCTTCATCTTCTTCATCACTGTAATAAGTTTTTTGATTTTTGTAGAAAATGGTGACTGGAGGATTTGTGCAGATGCTCAGGAAGAGAAAGGAGGTCAGTTTTTACATTTTGTTTGTGTGTGTGTGTGTGTGTGTGTGTGTGTGTGTGTGTTTAAAATCAGATTAGATTGGAATTTATTGTTGAAACTCGACCGTTGTTGGGAAGTAAACTTGTTGTAGCATGATGAAGCAGAAATATGAGCCTCTAAGGTGAGACAATACACATGAGCAGGGACAACAAATTTCATTTATTTATGCAAATGAGGCTTCATCTGATTAAATATGCGTATAATTTCTAAAAAAAAAAATAATAATAATAATTTTAAAAAAAACTTTTTTTATGATGTCATAGTTAAAATGTTTCAGAAAAGTTTTAGAAAGTGCGGTGGATAAGATCTGTGAATAAACATTTTACTGTGAGGTTTAATATGTTAATGAAACCGTTTAATGAATAATTAAATGCAGTTTATACACAAATCTGACGGACTGATTAAACGTATCGTTCCTACCTGTAGGGTCTCGCATTCATTTACACTTAAACAATAAACTCCGCAAAGGAGAAATAAAACGAAGAAAAGGAAAAGGAGATAATTA
This sequence comes from Ictalurus furcatus, assembly GCF_023375685.1. Lineage (NCBI taxonomy): Eukaryota > Metazoa > Chordata > Actinopteri > Siluriformes > Ictaluridae > Ictalurus > Ictalurus furcatus. The sequence goes on along the minus strand of NC_071258.1, from coordinate 36,440,277 downwards.
AAAAAAGAATACAGATTAGTGAATAATACAGATTAGTAGGCCGTGTGATAGAAAGTATTGGCACTCCTCTGCCAACCCTGATATAGTCAGTAGATATTTACGTTTACGAAGTTTCTGACGGTTACAACTTTTGAAATGTTTGCCTCGTTTCCGATATTTCTGACGTTTTTGATGTTTACGCTGTTTTTAAACATTTGTGACGTTTCTGAAGTTTTTGCGAGGTTTCAGATGTTTGCAACGTTTTTGACATTTATGATGTTAGCGATGTTTCTAATGTTTGTGGCGTTTTTAACATTTGCGACGTTTCTGACGTTTTTGCGACATTTGTGACGTTTGTAGCCTTTTGTAACATTTGTTACATTTTTGCGACATTTCTGATGTTTTTGTGACATTACTGATATTTGTAGCATTTTTCGACATTTTAGCAACATTTTTGCGACATTTTTGACGTTTGTAGCATTTTTAACGTTTCTGACATTTTTGTGACGTTTCTGACGTTTGTAGCATTTTAAACGTTTGTGATGTTTCTGATGCTTGCAACAGATGTTTGATGTTTTTACGACATTTCTGCTGTTTGTTAAGTTTCTAATGTTTGTGACTTTTCATTCGCAGCTCATCCCTCTGATTGGCTTCATGGCGTTTGCGGCGACTGGAGCCACGTCGGCCTGCATCTACTTCCTGTTCACCAAAACAGATGTTATGTAAGAGTTTCTGATGTGTGTGTGTGTGTGTGTGTGTGTGTGTGTGTGTGTGTTTACTCATCGATAATAAAAGCATTGTAATAAAATGTTGAATATATTTATTCTATAGACTGAATAAAAACGCAAACCCTGAGCCCTGGGAGAGACTCGACCCGTCTAAACCACAAAAGGTTCCAGACTAATCTTCCTGTTTTTATTATTATTTCTTTCTTTCTTTCATAAGTGAATCTCATTTCTGCATTTCTTTTTGATTTTTTATATTTGTTTATATAAAATTCATTTCAGAATGGTATTTTATCGTGGTTTTTTCATATATAAATTCTTTTAATATTTCTGACAGTTTTCCTGTGATGTTAGTGGCTGTGATTGTGTATACTTTATTATGATATTTTAGTTTGTGTTATTTTATATTAATGTGTGTGTGTGTGTGTGTGTGTTGTACAGCTCATCACCATCAAGCAGCAGTGGAAGCCGGTGGAGGAACTGGAGATTGTGAAGAAACTGACCAAGTAACATGATCATCTCGTAATAACGCGTAAACTGTGTGTGTATATAAGACTATACGTGCGTGCGTATACCTACTGATGATGTATATATTTATTTTGCATGTATATGAGATCTTTATTGCAGCACTGAACCCTGACCCTGCTGAATGTGGTGATGATGATTAATGTGATGATGAAACAGCGGCTGTAACTCTGCTCTGTGACAGACAAGGAGAAATGTGAATAAACTGAAACTGAATTAAAGTGAGTGTGTACTTCCTGAAACAGACTCGTCATGAGCTGGAGAAAGGTTTGAAGTTTAAAGTTTATAGATTTGTTTGAGTTACCGAGCGACTGCTACAATTGATGTGATTAAGTCTGAGATGTCAGTCATGTTCGTTACCTGTTCAGTGATTGGCTGTTGGTTACGAGGTTCCGCCCCTTTCAGAGATCTCCCAGTCATCGTATAGTCTGGGGCGGGACTAGCGAAGAGCACGCTGTCCAGTAAACGTTCAGATTATTTAGATGTGACATTCGTGATGTTATTGACATGAGGAACTCTGAGACATCAGTCACATGATTAAAAACACATACAGGAAGTGTGAAATTCAGGCCCACTCTACTGGAGCGCTCCCACTTCCTGTATAATTAACAGCACTTCTGTTAATACACACACACGCGCACACACACACGCACACCATGTTCCACCCTGAGGGTTCAGCGCCTGTTTGTTTTTCATATCAATAATAGATTAATGTTTCTGGGCCACACCCTTCACCATGCTTAATAACAGTGTTAGTTTCTCATTCCATCCTCTGTTTGTGTGTGTGTGTGTGTGTGTGTGTGTGTGTGTGTGTGTGCCGAGCAAAACAGTACATAACCAAGCATTATGTGTATCATGATCAGACACTGAGAAACTCCTCCCACTCCGCTGACTCATCAAGAGTGTACACACATGAACGAGGAAGTAGGGTTTATTGCTCTGTCACACACACACACACACACACACATATACACACACACACACATATACACATACACACACACACACATACATACATACATAAACATACATACACACATACATATACACACACACACACACATATACACATACATAAACATACACACACTCACACACATATACATACACACACACACACACATACATACACACATACATATACACATATACACACATACACACACTCACACGCATACATATACATACACACACCCACACACACATACACACACACACACACACATAGACACATGCACATTTGTTTTTTTTTATATATCATGCTCTGAGTTATATAGCTTTACCTCCATAAGTATTGGCACCTTTAATATCGAATAAGCACAAAAAAAAATCCACTGTGATATTTTGAACATATGGAAACTGTGTATAGTTGTATTTGAACTAGAAATGGCACCTGTCTGATTCCCAGCATCGCTATCCGGCCGATTCCAGCCAAAAATGGTGGATCAGATATTTCAGAGAAACCATATCAGATATCGGATCCTGTCACAAATGGAAAAGATTGGAACTGGACAGAAAAGTTAACACACAACACAACTGTAAGAGTGTGAACAGTAGCAAAGCGAGTGTGTGTGGTGAGTAAAGTCTTATAAGCACAACTACCAGCATATACCAGTGTACTGTGGTGTACCTGTAGGACAGGTAATACTGGTGTAGGTGGACGGTGAATCAATGACTACGGTATAGTAAAGAAAACCACAAGATACGGAGATGGAGTGATTAAAGTGGCTAGAGCGTGATGGAGGTAGGACTTGGTGTGGACACTTCAGTATCTTCTGCAGAAGGTTATGAGAGGGATGGGAGGGGTCAACCACTATTTTGGTGGCTTTACTGATACAGTGTTTGTGATACGATGATGTTCTCTGCTGCAGGATCTCGCAGTCTGATCAGACAGTGACGCTGGTTGTAAACTTGATGTGTTTGAAATTTGATGTTAGTCTGATTAAAGTCCCCAGGAGCCATCTGGTTGTGCAGTCTGTCATTTACTCACCGACTCGTACTGTATATTTACCCTAGCGCTTCCTTTGTATTAGCGTCCAGAGGGATGTCCACAGGAACAATGAGTACAGATGTGAACTCCTGATGCAAATAAAACAGCATTTTACCAGCGTGTGGTTACTCAATGCTAATGCAGCGTTCATACTGTACAGTACACCATTCTTTGTTTATGTAGATACATAAACCTCCACGGTGAGTCTTACCAGAAAAAGCAGTATCTCTGTCGGCAATGTGGTTCATCAGTCCATCCAGCTGAGTCAGGAATGTTGTTATGGAGCCACGTTTCTGTGAAAATAAAGATGCAGCAGTCCATTTGGTTTTCGACTGAGGAGGAGTTGGTGAGTAAAATGGTGGGAATGGTTTCTGGGGGTTCAGCCTTTAGCCTGGCTTAGATACCGCTTTTGTTTCCACTCGCATCACTCACGGGGTCTTCAGGTGATGTCGAGGTCCTAGGGCCTGCACTCTGCACTCTGTTCCATATTACGACTAACTCCATTTAACAGTTTCTATATTCTTATAAAGAGTATCTTAGAGAGTCTTTCAGAAGTAAAGATGGGCAGAGGTTCACCAATCTGCGAAAAACTGCGTCTACAATTTGTGGAACAATTTCAGAATAATGTTCCTCAACGTAAAATTGTGTAGACTATGACTATCTCATCATCTACAGGACATAACATCATCAAAAGATTCAGAGAATCTGGAGAAATCTCTGTGCACGAGGGACAAGGGTGAAAATCAATATTGCATACCCGTGATCTTCAGGCCCTCAGACGGCACTGCATTAAAAACAGGCCTGATTCTGTAATGGAAATCACTGCATGGGCTCAGAAACACCTCCAGAACTCACTGTCTGTGAACACAGTTCACCGTGCCATCCGCAAACGCTGGTTACAGCTCTATCATGCAAAGAAGAAGCCATATGTGAACATGGTACAGAAACGCCGCCGTCTTCCCTGGCCCAAAGCTCATTTAAAATGGACTGAGGCAGAGTGGAAAACTGTTCTGTGGTCAGACGAAATGAAATTTGAAATTCTTTTTGGAAACCATGGACACTTTTCCAGCCTTTTTTTTGCCCCTGTCCCAAATTTTTTGGAATTGGGGTTGAATCTGTTTATCTGTCACAAGTGTGATAAGTTGTATTTGTACAAAGTGTAGAGAGAAAATCCTGTAAGTGTAATAATCTGTGTTTATGAGAACGATGTTAGAGGGGAGATGAGATGAGATTTTTTTTGCATTAGTTTGAGTGGAAAATTTCAGTTGTTTAATTTTATAACCGTCACCAAGCCCAAAGCCTCCAAGCAACCGGTTCAACAAGCTGCTGGAAACCAAGCCGTGTGTTTGTATTTCTATGAGCAGTGAGGGAAAAAAATGCAATAAAATCTTGTTTACAAACAAAATGCTTACGTGCGGTTTAAATAAATTCTGATTCTGAAAATATCTACAATTCAACAGAATCTAAAAGTCATGTGACGCTGCAAGGGTGAAAAATGAACCTCCGTCTATCTATCCATCCATTTCAACTGCTTACAAGCACATTGTTTCTTTCAGGAAGTGTGCTAGTGTAGAGTAGTGTGTGTGTGTGTGTGTGTAGTGGGTGTGGTGATTCTTTATTCTTCCACAGTGAGGATGTTTCAAGGTCAAAATTCTCTGTATATACAAGCAGGCATGAGTTAACCTATAACTCCACTATGTGTGTGTGTGTGTGTGTGTGTGTGTGTGTGTGTGCGCGTGTACGTGACTGAAACACATGTCCTGTCACTGTCATATGACGAGGAAGTGGTATTTGTGTGTGTGTGTGTGTGTGTGAGAGCTGATGTACGTGTAAGTCAGGACTGATTTATCCTCCTGCGCTGTAACCCCTCACACGTGGAGTAGTGGGCGTGTCCACTAGGCAGAAGTTCATTTTTAATAACAAACTTAAATACATAATGTTTATGTTCAGTACCACAACACTGTAACTAACACTGTTTATGTACAGTTATATTTATATATGTAGTTACTGTACATTATATATAAATATATATTATATTACTGCCTGCTTCTTTATCTCGATTTATCCCTGTCTGTCTCACCTTCCTTCTGTCTGTCTCTCTCTTTGTCCATCCCTCTCTCTGTCTTTCTATTTCTGTCTCTCTCTCTAAAACCCTGGAGGGGTGCAGTGTTTCCGGACGCAGTGTTTTGGGACACGCCTCCCAGCTCGACCGATCAGCTCTCATCGTCAATAAACACATCAGCAACATGCTGTTAGGGTATTGGAGGGTGTGGCATTACTCCATCGCTTACCCATAATCCCTAGAATGTGTTTGTGTGTGTGTGTGTGTGTCAGAGAGAGAGGGTGATATTAAGGAATTGGGTTGGCAGGAGGACGTGGTGCATGACCTAATTTGCATATTCAAATTATACACTTTGGGTCTGCTATTGTGTTAAAACAGAAACAAAACACACTCTGGTTTATTCTACAGGATGTCTGTAAATGGTGTTGAGTCATAACAGGGAGTGTGTGTGAGCGCCCGTGTGTGTGTGAGTGAGTGAGTGAGTGCGGAGTTTCCCCGTGATGTGTGGAATCACGCAGCTTCCTGTTCTCATAACAATCACGTCTCTATCTGATCTAAATCTCCATTTGTCCATTTCCTTCCCCGGAGCTCACTCTGTCCCTCTGTTTGAGGATTACTCGGTGTCATTCATGCTAGCCTGGTTAGCAGCGAAAACAACCTTGTGGCCGCTAGCTAGCATGATGTTAACTAGCTGTATTAAATTACATAATTTTTTTAAACTAATTTTATGGCTAAGCTGATCCCACGGTTAAAGGAAAGGTTAGAGATGATGTCACAGGATCGGGTTTTTTGATTGGTTGAGCAATTGTAATGTAAGACAGCTAGCAGGGAGGAGTTAGCATCATGCTAGCTAGCAACCACAAGGTTGTATTCAGTTAGCATGCTTTACACCATGTAACTCCAGCCCCACCCACTTACTGACTCACAGATAATTGACAGGACGAAAACAGCTACACATAGTGCTTTGGACTTTGGAACGTGCCAATATACATCTATACGCGCGCGCGCACGCACACACACACACACACACACACACACACACACACACATGCACGCGCACCTTTATTTTTATGGCAGTTATCATCAGCTCTTTGGAAACGAGATAAGAGCTGTTGTTCTGTTTACACAGCTCCTCTGTAGCTGTTGATCCCAGTTAACAACCAACATCCTGAGGTCTGCAAGCTCCTCCCCCTGCCTCCCTGAGGTCTGCAAGCTCCTCCCCCTGCCTCCCTGAGGTCTGCAAGCTCCTCCCCCTGCCTCCCTGAGGTCTGCAAGCTCCTCCCCCTGCCTCCCTGAGGTCTGCAAGCTCCTCCCCCTGCCTCCCTGAGGTCTGCAAGCTCCTCCCCCTGCCTCCCTGAGGTCTGCAAGCTCCTCCCCCTGCCTCCCTGAGGTCTGCAAGCTCCTCCCCCTTCCTTCCTGGGGTCTGCAAGCTCCTCCCCCTTCCTTCCTGAGGTCTGCAAGCTCCTCCCCCTGCCTCCCTGAGGTCTGCAAGCTCCTCCCCCTGCCTCCCTGAGGTCTGCAAGCTCCTCCCCCTGCCTCCCTGAGGTCTGCAAGCTCTGCCCCTGTCACAGAGAAAGAAGCAGTAATACGTTAACCAGGGTTCATTAAAGTTCAACTCCTGTTTATGCGGAGGCTGTTAGCACCATCTTCTGTTTGCGAGTGTGTGTGAGAGAGAGAGAGAGAGAGAGAGAGAGAGAGAGAGAGAGAAAGAAAGAGAGAGAGAGAGAAAGAAAGAGAGAGAGAGAGAGAGAGAGAGAGAGAGAAAGAAAGAGAGAGAGAGAGAGAGAGAGAAAGAGAGAGAAAGAGAGAGAGAGAGAGAGAGAGTTTCTTTTGCTGGATTTCAAAACAGGTTTATTTAAAGAAGATCTGATCCACTCACACAGAGCGGTGTTTCACTGCTGAACATAAATTATAACAAACAAACAAACAAACAGGAATAACTGCTGTTCTGGAATGTGCAAAACATCAAACAATGAAAAATTCTATATAAAGAAAAATGAAACTAAATTAAAACAAAAATAACAACATAAAGCAAAAATATTTAGAGGCATAGATTGTGTCTTTTGGCACAAAAACAATGTTATTTCTTTCTGAAAACAAATGAAGAAAAATAATGAACAGTAAAAGAATAAAAGCGCTGTAATTATGGGATGTGTACACCACGGTGGTGTACAGGACTGTTTACTGTAAAGGCACACTGCATCCTCAATGCTCTCCACTCCAAAACATCTCATGCTCCAACAAAACCATTCACCAACACAGCGGGTGGAATAAACAATATCAAAAAGAAAGAAATTCAACACGGATTGTGGTGAACATATAAACAGAATAAATGTTAACGTTTAAACAGTGCATCGTCTGAGCTTTCCTCGCTAATGAATTAAAGGTTTAAGAGTAAAGGAAATCTTACTGCACTTTTCATCATTTCAGATTTTCCCCTCGTCCAGTAACGAGTTCAGAGCAGAAATAAAAAATAAATTGTGCCAGGATTAATGTGTTTTTGAGCAGCGCAAATTAATTAGAGCCCAAATCTTGGATCTGAAGCTCAAATGTTTGAGTTAAACAAAAAGATTTTTAAATTAAATTAAATATTTAAAAAATAACCGAGTCCTAGTCAGATTAATGACAAGTTAAGGACATGCACCAGACTTGAGCTGATATGATATACTGCTTAATCCCTAATCCAGGATTTAATACTGACTCAGGATAAACTAATCCAGGATTCATCACTGACTCAGGATAAACTATCCAGGATTAGTCACTGACTCAGGATAAACTAATCCAGGATTAGTCACTGACTCAGGATAAACTAATCCAGGATTCATCACTGACTCAGGATAAACTATCCAGGATTAGTCACTGACTCAGGATAAACTAATCCAGGATTAGTCACTGACTCAGGATAAACTAATCCAGGATTAGTCACTGACTCAGGATAAACTAATCCAGGATTAGTCACTGTAAACTTAAATTAGACTAAACATTAAAACAAATGTGGAGTGTTTTACGAATTGAATGTAAATAAAAACGTCAGTGTTCAGGCTAGCAGTGGAGTTAAGAATTTATTTCTCAGATATTTATTTGCTGGTGTGTGTGTGTGTGTGTGTGTGTGTGTGTGTGTGTGTGTGTGTGTGTGAGAAAAGGGGAAAAAAAGAAAATAATAGTAATGAATGAAAACAGCCTCCTGATCGATTCACTAAAAGTGAAAACACACTGGCTCTGGCTTTGGCGTGTTTCGCTGTTGCATAGCAACCTGTTTAGGAAAGAGATGCCCTGGTGTGTGGGTGTTTGTTTTCAGGCACTGGCTAACACACAGTTGGAGCAGGAGTGTGTGTCTCGGTGTTTGTGGCTCTGCAGCTGCACCGTGCAGTGTGACACGCCGTGTGACATCATCAACAGGTGACGAGCTTTAGACTGCACTTCCTCCCAGTTACCCATGCTGCCTGGTGCTGGAGGGGAAACACACACACACACACACACACACAGTTTAACTTTAAATCCTAGTTTACTTCAGAAAGCCTGAGGAGTTTAGGATTAAATAAGGGGGAGGGGCAGTACACAAGCAGTTTTCACTCTTGTAAATATTTTATTTAAAAACATGATTTTAGACGATTTCATTATTTGTTAAAAGATGTAAGGTCAGAGTGACGTGGCCATTGTGTACAGACTAGCTGCTAGCTTACAATGTTATGACACTGTTGCTTAGCAACAACACACTTATTGTATAACTGTTTCTTTCATAAAAAAAACTGCTTTACTCCTTTATTCCAGAGGGAGGAGGTGAAGTGTGTGTGTGTGTGTGTGTGTGTGTGTGTGTGTGTGTGCGCGCGCGAGT
>NC_071258.1:36411161-36428661 GCF_023375685.1 Ictalurus furcatus | reverse complement strand
TTGTGTGCAGTGGGGAAATATTAACTGATTAGCGATCAGCTCATGTGATGTGAAGCCAGATGTGAGCTTTGATTGACAGCTGAATGAGAGTCTTCGAGTTTCCTTCTCATGGTGCCACAAGTTCTTCTCCAAAACACCTGGAATTAAAAAAACAAACATCAATAAATCAGGTTAAACCGTGCAGACGATACGCAAAGACGTTTGTACGATACGCATCATGAAATTTAATCTTGCTAACAAAACTTCTGGCCAAGATAAACTGAACATTTCAAATGGAATAAATAAAAAAATAATACTAGTTGGAAATGTCATTTTAAGCATTTTCACACACAGCATGGTTCTGTTTCTATTTGGTGTGTGTGTGTGTGTGTGTGTGTGTGTGTGTGCGTGTGTGTGTGAAAGCTTTCAGACGCACGCCTCAGCGCTTGCTTTTCAGCGGAGGAGGTTAGCGTGAGGTGCAGAAGCGCTTGGTTTTGATTGTTCTCTGTGTAACTGTTGCTCCTGCTGCTTTCAGGTCGTCCTGCAACTCTTTTCTAATGACTGCTGCTTTCTCTCTCACCTTCATCGTTAATCTGAGAGCGTGGTGAAGTCTGGAGAGAGTCACCTGTCCAGGGACGGTCGCTTGTTGTTCCATGAACTTCCACCTGCGTGTTACGGAACCAGTTGTACTGACAGAAATGTTTAAGGCTCTGTAGCTTTTTCCATTCGAGTGTTGTTTGGCAATGTCGTCCCTGAGAACTTTAGGAAGCTCCTTCACCTTCACTGTGATTGTTCAGTGCAGCAGTTATATCTAGAACTGGATTTATTTCATGTTTACATACGTCATTGTTTTGTTTGTTTCGAATAGAGACGCAGTATCGACCCAGTACCGGTATCGAGTATGGATACTCATGAAAGGTGCCCAGACACCAACAACTGACAGCAGGTGATACCGCGAGACTGGTGTACGTCGTCATGCCAACAGACAGACGGCACGGAATGACAGCGATCTGGACGTATTTCACAAAACAAAGCGGATTGCAAACCCGAGGAAATATAAAGAGAAGGAAGTGCAATACGAGTCAGCAACGGAATGATCACGGGAGCAGTACGAGCGATTGTGAGCCTCTGGGTTCGGTTTCGCAGATAAACAGTGAAGCTAACGCAACTGAAGCTCACGTTCACACACAGGTATTCAGATTTCCGTCAGCAGACAGACGGTGGAATCTCACCAGGAAGCTGAGCGTCATTCAAACATTCCTAACGTAATCCATCCATCCATCTTTACAGACGATCGGTCAGTCTGATGAGCGGTACACGACTCCAGAACCAGCCGGATCCGAACAGACTTCTCCCGTGGCTACACAGCAGAGTGTAGGGTCATGGTTTTTCCCCTCAGACTGACACCACGCAGGACGAGGAACCTCTTTATTTACCATTGTTCAGCTTCGTGTTGAAATATATACGGGGAAAAATAAACGACAGAGCAAGAAGACACGAGGACAGGATTACTCACGGAAATGGAATTAAACAGAATTCTTAATTCGCTTCATTAGATTACAGCCGGAGGAACCACGGCTCTGGAGTTCACATCGAGACCAGATCCGTTCATCTGGAGGCTCTGCAGACCTTCTGACTTTTCCGTTTCCACAGTCTGCGTTTCCCCGTGGCCGTGCACCAGAGTGTTCTCTGAAACTCAGTACTGTGACTGTGATGTGGAGTTTCATCATCTTCAGTTATTTTTGACTGGTTGTGATCTGTGGTCTCAGGTTCATCCTGAAGTATGTGGAAGAACGAGAAACCTGAGCGCTTCCTGAGGTTGCAGCAGGGATTTTTCTGTGGTGTAACACACTGCTCTTCATGTGTTGGAGGTATTTCCGTTCTGATTCTGTTGCATGTGAACGCAGTGTTTAACACAGATATTTTACTCGACACGCTGGACTTTTTCAGGGTCGATTAAACAGAGTGTTACCAGTTTGGTAGTTTAAGTAGAAAGATATAAAGAAGAACAACAGGGCGTTCCTCAGGGTTCTGATATAGGCCCACTATTATTCTGCATTAATTTCCATATATGGGCATATAAGTCATAAAAATGGTGCTGACGTTCACCTCTATTCTGATGAGACACAGATACAGGATGTAGGACAGGGATCGGTACTGAAACGTCCTCAGAACAGAACCGTGAGACGAACAGAAGCTGTAAATTGTACATCGTGATGAATCAGAAAGACGTTTAGTCCGTCCTCAGTGAGGTCGGTGTGGATTTCACTCTGAGGCTTTGACGGATTTTCTGTAAAACCAAAAGCTACAGTGAAGGACCTGAGTGAAACCCTCCACGCTGGTTGATCATTTGATTCCCGTCGCCTGAGAAACAGCCGAGCGCTACGCCACATGACTCACATCGTGGAGATCGGACCTGCGTGTTGTAGCATGTTTCTGTCCTGCTGCGTGTTCAGAATGCAGCGGAATAAGAAGATAAGAAGCTCCAGCGAGAGCTCTCAAACACAACACACACAACCACGCTGCTCGTTACTAAACAGCGGTGAAGCTACGTTCTGTTCTGTGGAGGTGGGACGTGTGATGTTTGGTGCTGATGATGTGTAAAGTGGTTTTATCTCAGCTATCTCTCTCCTGAAGCAGCAGAACTCCTGTTCATCTTGATCATCAGTACTCCACACATCTGTACTCCCCACATTCAGTACTCCACACATCTGTACTCCCCACATTCAGTACTCCACACATCTGTACTCCCCACATTCAGTACTCCACACATCTGTACTCCCCACATTCAGTACTCCACACATCTGTACTCCCCACATTCAGTACTCCACACATTCAGTACTCCCTACATTCAGTACTCCCCACATCTGTACTCCCTACATTCAGTACTCCACACACATCTGTACTCCACACATCTGTACTCCCCACATTCAGTACTCCACACACATCTGTACTCCCTACATTCAGTACTCCACACACATCTGTACTCCCCACATTCAGTACTCCCTACATCTGTACTCCCCACATTCAGTACTCCCTACATCTGTACTCCCTACATTCAGTACTCCCCACATTCAGTACTCCCTACATTCTGTACTCCCCACATCTGTACTCCCTACATTCAGTACTCCACACACATCTGTACTCCCCACATTCAGTACTCCCTACATTCAGTACTCCACACACATCTGTACTCCCCACATTCAGTACTCCCCACATCTGTACTCCCTACATTCTGTACTCCCCACATCTGTACTCCCTACATTCAGTACTCCACACACATCTGTACTCCCTACATTCAGTACTCCACACACATCTGTACTCCCTACATTCAGTATTCCCCACACATCTGTACTCCCTACATCTGTACTCCCTACATTCAGTACTCCACACACATCTGTACTCCCCACATTCAGTACTCCACACACATCTGTACTCCCTACATTCAGTACTCCACACACATCTGTACTCCCTACATTCAGTACTCCACACACATCTGTACTCCCTACATTCAGTACTCCACACACATCTGTACTCCCTACATTCAGTATTCCGCCCACATCAGTACTCCATATGTTCAGTATTCCGCCCACATCAGTACTCCATATGTTCAGTATTCCGCCCACATCAGTACTCCATATGTTCAGTATTCTGTGCATCAGTACTATGCACACGCCAGTACTGCTGATATTTAGTACTCCACACACATCAGTACTCCCTACAATCAGTACACGTCAGTACTCTGTGCATGTGAGTGTACTCCCTACATTCAGTAGTCCACACATATGAGTAGTAGTCTGTACAGTTGGGTATTCCTTACACTTTCAGTACATTTTCAACAACATTCCCTTACTCTTCAGCGACATTCCCTTACTCTTCAGCGACATTCAGCAAAACATTTTTAGGTACATTCACAAGTATGTTTATTCTTCACAGACTAAAAAGATCCCTAATTTCACACGTATTTTATCTTTAAAAAACTATTTTTAAATAGCAGCACATCTGTCAGTCAGACATTCCGTGTTAGTATCGCGATATCTGTTGTACACTGAGCTTCGATCAGTGATACCGTGTAGTATCGCGATATCTGGAAAGGACAATAAAATTAGCACCTCGCTAACAACGGAACAGTTTCATTATCTTATGGAGTAACTCCGGTGTATTCTTTTATCTTATTCCTTTAGTAAAATCAAGACTTTGAACGTAAACTCTGATAATTATTTGACATGAAGCGCCAGGTGAGATAAATCCCATAACTCAGAGTGAAATGAACGTGAAGTCAGTATCGCTATTTGACAGGCGCGAGGCCAAACACACAGTATACACTATACTCACCGCCCGCTTCTCACTGCTGGAGGTTAAAATAATTCGTCCTGAGATGAACCTAAATGAATGGAAACGCTGCCATGTTACACTCCAGTATAACTAACACATGTTTACAGGAACGAGCTGTACAAAGTTCCCGATAGCTCTCTCGTTTTGGCAGCTTATTTGCATCACAACAGGTCACGAGGTACTTTTTTCCCTACCCGTTTTTTCACTAAAACCCCGCCCTCTTGCGCTGGGATTGGCTTGCCGTTTCCCGCCTCCTTCGTTGGATTGGCGCGCGCGGATCTCAACTTGCCCGCTGATTGGACAGTGACGCTAATGTATTAGGAGTGGCTCACAGCCGTAAGTCACTCAGTGATAACTGGTGAAAATAAATAAACAGTAAATAACATTTAATATATATATGTTTTTTGTTTCTTTGCTTTTTTTTAACGACATTTTCCTTAGAAAAGAGTCAGTACTATTCTTCCATGCTAAATCGTCATCGTGGTCACATGATGAACAGTGGGCAAAATTATAGATATACAAATCATTCTCCACTCTCACTTCCGCATTTCTTAATTTAAAAATCAGCGCAAAGAGTATCAACACTTCCGGTATGGAAATATCACGTGATATTTTTCGCAGCTGATATGCAGGAAGGTAAGAGGGGTTTTTTAAAAAATAAATAAATAAACACACACACACACGCACATATATATATATATATATTTACATTTTTAGAGAAACGGTGAACGATTTTAACATATTTATTATGTGCAAAAAATACCGAAACGCGCCCTGATTTATTTATATATGAATTTGAGAAAGCTTAAATAAACGAGTAGCTCGAGATGCGCTGTATATAAACATGGCGGAATGTTATAACATAAACATATCATATATATAAAACAAAATGGCGGAATGTCATAATATCACTGCAATACAGGAAGCTGAACAGCAGCCATTATTATTTCAATGAGAAAAGCTGAAAAGGAGGAGATTTGAGACAAAATGGAGTCAGAAGGAGATGTGGATCTGTCCTGCAGTGAATCTTCACCTGAGAAAGGTTTTACACACACACACACACACATATATATATACAATATATATATACAATATAACATATACAATAAATCAGCATTAATATGTTTACATTGTTTTTGACGTGTGTGTGTGTGTGTGTGTGTGAGAGCAGATGTGTGTGCTGTTAGCGAGCCTCAGTATCTGGAGGATTTGGTGTTGGTGAAGGAGGAGTGTGTAGAGAAACTGAGCGAGGGTCTGATCTCACACTACCTCCCAGATCTACAGCGTTCCAGAGATACAATGCAGGAACTCACGTAATAAATACTCACACACACACACACACACACACGAGCGGTCAGAGTCTAACCTGCTGCTAATAATGTTTATCTCTCTGTCAGACAAAACCAAGTCGTCCTGCTCGACACCCTGGAACAGGAAATAACCAAGTTTAGAGAGTGTAACGCCATGATCGATGTTAACACTCTGGTAAAGCGTTCTCTATTTATACACACACACACACACACACACACACACACACACACACATATATACATATATATTGTTTGATCAGTGACATCCAGGAATGAAAGTGTCTCTGGGTGTGTAGATGATTTATATTAATGTGTGTGTGTGTGTGTGTGTGTGTGTGTGTGTGTGTGTGTAGTTCACAGAGGCTAAAGTGTATCACAGTAAGCTGGTGAACATACGCAGAGAGATGATCAGCCTGCATGACAGAACGTCCAAACTGAAGGTCAGATATGTACTGTTTTACACACACACACACACACACTGAAACACACTGAAACACACTGAAACACACTGGTGTGTGGATGTTAGACATTTTAAACTCTGCTAGCTGATGATGTCACAATCTGCGGTAGAGCAGCCGACCAATCAGCAGCTTTGATTTAATCTCACACTTGCACGGCACAAGTGCACACTAGTGCACACTCTCTCTCTATTGCGCTCTCTCTGTCTATCGCTCTCTCTCTCTATCGCTCTTTCTCTATTGCGCTCTCTCTCTCTCTCTATCACTCTCTCTCTCTTGTACTTTCGCTCTTTCTCTCTATTGCTCTCTCTCTCTATCATGCTCTCTACCGTTCTCTCTCTCTATCGCTCTCTCTCTTGTACTTTCTCTCTCTCGTGCTCTCTGCCGCTCTCTCTCTCTATCGCTCTTTCTCTATCATGCTCTCTCTCTCTATCATGCTCTCTACCACTCTCTCTCTCTCTATCGCTCTCTCTCTCTTGTACTTTCTCTCTCTCGTGCTCTCTGCCGCTCTCTCTCTCTATCGCTCTTTCTCTATCATGCTCTCTCTCTCTATCATGCTCTCTACCACTCTCTCTCTCTCTATCGCTCTCTCTCTCTTGTACTTTCGCTCTATCATGCTCTCTACCACTCTCTCTCTATCGCTCTCTCTCTCTTGTACTTTCGCTCTATCATGCTCTCTACCACTCTCTCTCTCTATCGCTCTCTCTCTCTTGTACTTTCGCTCTATCATGCTCTCTACCACTCTCTCTCTCTATCGCTCTCTCTCTCTTGTACTTTCGCTCTATCATGCTCTCTACCACTCTCTCTCTCTATCGCTCTCTCTCTCTTGTACTTTCGCTCTATCATGCTCTCTACCACTCTCTCTCTCTCTACCACTCTGTCTCTCTCTATCATACTCTCTACCGTTCTCTCTCTATCACTCTTTCTTAATTGTGCTCTCTCTCTCTCTCTGTCTATCTCTATTGGTCTCTCTCTTTTTTCCTTTTCCCTCTTTCTTTCGTTCTTTTCAGCTCTTTGACAGTGCAGTGTTGTCTTTTGGTTAGTGATAAGGTTGTTGTGTGTTGCTTTCTGTTATAGTGATTCTGTTTGTTTGTGTGTGTGTGTGTGTGTGTGTGTGTGTGTGTGTGTGTGTGTGTAGAAGCGAGCTCTGAAGCTGCAGCAGCAGAAACAGAAGGAGGCCCTGGAGCGAGAGCAGCAGAGAGAGAAAGAGCTGGAGAGAGAGAGACAGCTCATTGCCAAACCGGCCAAACGCACCTGAACGCGCACACACACACACACACACACGCGCGCACGCACACATATGACTTGTCAGTGTTTAATTGAAGTGCATGTGTGTGACAGATTCAGGACACGCAGATGTGAGATGTTTTCTTATTAGGGTTCATTCAAACAAGAGAAAAATATCCCTCCATCATTCGTCTCTCTTTCCTCCTGATCCGCGCTCCGTTCTCTCACACGTGCTCTAGAACAGTACAGAAGTGTGTGAGTGAGCATGTGGTAAAGATGAATCTGAATTTCTGACTCTGAAGAAAGCCTCCCCTCGACCCCGAGCTCAGAGCATGACGTCGTGACAAAATGGCCGCCGTCACGCGGTCAGCATTAAACACAGTAACGCGTACAGCACTTATCATCTGATGACTGTAAAGAGTTCAACACTGAGGGTACAGTTCATACACACATCATAAACTGCTTCGCGTTTTATCAACTAAACACACTTTCATAGAGGAGTCTGTGTGTTTTCATCATTTCCAGGTCAGACGTCCCCGTTCAGCATGTTTATTTCTGCAGCTTGATGAAAATCAGACGGTGTAGTTAGGGCAGGTTCAGGGGCTTTAGGACGGAGTGTGGTGTGTAAGTCGGTTCCTCCTGGATCTCACGATCGCAGACATTAACGCAAAATCAAGCAAACGCTGCAATATTGTGAGGAGCTTGGAACTGGTCAAAATTACAGCGGATTTGGGCCGAGACGCGCCATGTGACGTCATCACAACGCGCCAAAACTCCTCCATTCACGTGCGTCGAACACGAGTACAGCTAAAATCTCTCATTTACCAACAAACATCACTGTGAAAGAGCGCAGAACTATTACCTGCGATTTGGATTTCACAGATTCGACTGGTTTTCTCAAAAATAAAGCACAAAAAACTCAGTGTCGCATCACATCTTTCGAAAAAAGCCGCAGAAAAATTAAGCGATTTTGGCCTCAACGATCACAAAAAACTGATAAGTGTGTGAGTGTGTGAGTGTGTGAGTGTGTGAGTGTGTGAGAGCAGAACTCTGTTTGGCCACTAGGTGGAGTCAGAGGTCTGATATCAGCATGTGACGGTTTTACACAAATACTTCACATTTATTACATTCATTTATACATAGTCACCAATTTCTCTATAATTTATATTTAATTATATGAATATATTGTGTTTGTGTGCTTTTCAGCACGTTTTGTTTTGTGTAAACGTTCACTGTACCTGAGAAATACTCAGTAAATAAACGATTTTGCTTCTAAACTGCTTTGTGACTGTAATTCTGTAAATAATAATAATGCCGAGTCAGGTACAGAGAGACACAGCGGGTGTTTACTCTTTATGTTTACTGTATAATGCAAATATTAGATTATCATGGGCGTGGCTTCACCTTTTCTGGAGTGCGTTACTATTCGGTGATAAACTAAGTATATTCACAACCTAATAATCAATCATCGAGAAGAATCACTGCTTCATCACCACAACTTTATGACATCTGTCATCGAAATCGCAAAATAATTCTTTAATTATAACAAAAAATAGTTTTAATGGTTAAAATGAGCCAAAATAACAATGTTTAATTATATAACATTTTATTTTTATTCCCAAATGTCGAATTTATACAATTATATACGTCTATAATCATTTATTTCATCTATTTTTATGTTTTATATTATATCACTATTTAAATATTATAAAGACAAAAGATTGCAGCTTGGAATATGTCATTCATACAGTTTCTACGAAGCTTGTTTTTTTGTCTTATTAAGTTATAAAGAGAGTTATAAAGAATAAAGAGAGAAAATAAAGAGAGAGTATAGAGAGAGAGAATAGAGAGAGGGAATAAAGAGAGAGAATAGAGAGAGAATAAAGAGAGAGAATAGAGTGAGAGAGAATAGAATAGAGAGTAAAGAGAGGGATGGTGAGGGAACGAGTGTTTATAGCTGCTATAACAGAAGTGACAACAGGAACTCACCTGCTCATGACTGTAACTATAAATGGATAAAAATGATGGTGTGCTGTTCATTAAAAATAACATAAATAATTGTAATTGTTGGCAGATTGCTGTGGTATAAGAGAAAGGTTTCTATAGATGACCAGCAGGAGGCGCTGTGTCACAACTCTGACACATTATTATTGTTAATAATAATAATAATAATAATAATAATAATAATAATAATAATAAATAAAACGTATATAATGATTATTAACCTCATTTTAAATTGACATACATTTAGCTATTTATTTAAATCCCAAGCGTCATTTCTTTTGTATATTAACACGTCAATCTAAACTTTTTATTAAACACTTCCTGTCCTCAAAATTCTACTTAACAGAAACATGACATGCTCAGAGGTGTGACACTTCAAAATATAATCATCAGTGCTAATCACAGGTCTTAGCATTAGCCAGATTAGCAATGGGGAAGTAAAACATGGAGAATCGACCAATCAGAATCCAGCATCACACACACCTGTGTTATAACGTTTATGTGATCTAAATTAGTTCAGGAGTGTGACCTTGACTATCCAAAACACTGGGTAAAGTGTGTGCACACGGGTGTGTGTGTGTGTGTGTGTGTGTTAATGTACAGTGGCATTTCAGGGCTGAAAGGGAATAAACAGGAAACCCATCAGCACACTCACGCTGTATAAACGACCTAAACATCGCTCTCAGATATTTATCCAGTGCCCCCCCCCGCCTCATGGTGTTAGAAACACACACACACACACCAATTAACAAACCCTGCCACAGTGCATTATGGGTAATGAGGCAAACGCTCAGTAAATATCTGCTGCCACTTCGGCTCTGATTCTGCTCTTAACACTTCACTCAGCATGCAGTAGGTGTTTATTTCACACACACACACACACACAAACACACACACAAACACACACACACTGAGGCTTAAAGACAGTCCAAGTCCAGCGGCGCTCGTCATCATCCTCACACACTACATACTGTGACACACAGGAAGTGTGTATCAGCGCACTGTGTCTACACACGTTAAAGCTGACCTCAAGCGCCGCCCACCTTCACTAACATCAACCGTGTGTGTCTGTGTGTTGTCTAACATTGTTGTATTTTTTGTTGTTATATGTGTGTATTGTTTAGTTGTGTGTATGATGTATGTGTGTGTGTATTGTGTAGGTGTGGGTATGGTGTAGGTGTGTGCATGGTGTAGGTGTGTGTATTGTGTAGTTGTGTGTATGGTGTAGTTGTGTGTATTGTGTAGGTGTGTGTATTGTGTAGTTGTGTGTATGGTGTAGGTGTGTGTATTGTGTAGGTGTGTGTATGGTGTAGGTGTGTGTATTGTGTAGGTGTGTGTATGGTGTAGGTGTGCATGTTGTGTAGGTGTGTGTTTTGTTTAGGTGTGTTTTGTGTAGGTGTGTGTATTGTGTAGGTTTGTGTATTGTGTAGGTGTGTGTATGGTGTAGGTGTGCATGTTGTGTAGGTGTGTGTATTGTGTAGGTGTGTGTATGGTGTAGGTGTGTGTATTGTGTAGGTGTGTGTATTGTGTAGGTGTGTGTATGGTGTAGGTGTGCATGTTGTGTAGGTGTGTGTATTGTGTAGGTGTGTTTTGTGTAGGTGTGTGTATTGTGTAGGTTTGTGTATGGTGTAGGTGTGCATGTTGTGTAGGTGTGTGTATTGTGTAGGTGTGTGTATGGTGTAGGTGTGTGTATGGTGTAGGTGTGTGTATTGTGTAGGTGTGTGTTTTGTTTAGGTGTGTGTATTGTGTAGGTGTGTTTTGTGTAGGTGTGTGTATTGTGTAGGTGTGTGTATGGTGTAGGTGTGTGTATTGTGTAGGTGTGTGTATGGTGTAGGTGTGCATGTTGTGTAGGTGTGTGTATTGTGTAGGTGTGTGTATGGTGTAGGTGTGTGTATTGTGTAGGTTTGTGTATTGTGTAGGTGTGTGTATGGTGTAGGTGTGCATGTTGTGTAGGTGTGTGTATTGTGTAGGTGTGTTTTGTGTAGGTGTGTGTATTGTGTAGGTTTGTGTATGGTGTAGGTGTGCATGTTGTGTAGGTGTGTGTATTGTGTAGGTGTGTGTATGGTGTAGGTGTGTGTATTGTGTAGGTGTGTGTATGGTGTAGGTGTGTGTATTGTGTAGGTGTGTGTTTTGTTTAGGTGTGTGTATTGTGTAGGTGTGTTTTGTGTAGGTGTGTGTATTGTGTAGGTGTGTGTATGGTGTAGGTGTGTGTATTGTGTAGGTGTGTGTATGGTGTAGGTGTGCATGTTGTGTAGGTGTGTGTTTTGTTTAGGTGTGTGTATTGTGTAGGTGTGTTTTGTGTAGGTGTGTGTATTGTGTAGGGGTCTGTTTTGTGTAGATGTGTGTTTTGTGATTGGATGACAAAAAAGACTCGATCATCCAATCAGAGCGCTGGATTGTGTTTACAATCAGGGTAAATGCTGTGTATTGTGTTACTGTTATCAGTGTCTCACACACACACACACACACACACAAACACAGGTCATTATTCAGCAGTGTTATCACCCCGTGCTAGCCCGAATTTGCTCAGTGTGTGTGCGTGTGTGTGTGTGTGTGTGTGTGTGTGTGTGTGTGTGTGTGTGTGTGTGTGTGTGTGTGAGTGAGCTCCTGTGTGAGGTGTTTCTGTAAAGTTCTCAGACACTCGGCCTTGAGACATGGTGCCGTGTCCTGATGTGATAAATAATTTAGTGTTGGACTTGAGGAAGTGCGCACTCCATCTAGTGAAAGTCACACTCTTGGGGTTCGGGATCAAACCCTGGCTCTGAGCTGACAACTCAAAAACATCAGTGTGAGTGTGTGTGTGTGTGTGTGCTTTTACACCTCTTTTTGTCCTTGTCAATCACAGATCGAGTGTGTGAGCATGTGTGTGTGTGTGTGTGTGTGTGTGTGTGTGTGTGTGTGTGACTGCAAAGATACACCGTCACACGGCATTAACGTCCCACAGAGACGCGCTGTGCCCTTAACATAACAAAAAAAGAGGGATCAATTATTAAAGATGAAGATCAGATACAATCAGAGGAGAGACAGAGAACAGTGAGAGGATCACACACACACACACACACACACACACACACCTACAGTAACAGCTAGTGTGCTATCAAATGTCTACCATGTATGTGTATTTGCTGATGTGTATCGCATAGTTGTGCGTTATGTAGTTGTGAGTAACTGTGTTTTCTGTAGGTGTGTATTGTGTAGATGTGTGTAATTGTTTTGTGTAATTGTTTTGTGTAGGTGTGTATTGTATAGCTGTGTGTAATTGTTTTGTGTAGGTGTGTATTGTATAGCTGTGTGTAATTGTTTTGTGTAGGTGTGTATTGTATAGTTGTGTGTAATTGTTTTGTGTAGGTGTGTATTGTGTAGCTGTGTGTAATTGTTTTGAGTAGGTGTGTATTGTGTAGCTGTGTGTAATTGTTTTGTGTAGGTGTGTATTGTGTAGCTGTGTGTAATTGTTTTGTGTAGGTGTGTATTGTGTAGCTGTGTGTAATTGTTTTGTGTAGGTGTGTATTGTGTAGCTGTGTGTAATTGTTTTGAGTAGGTGTGTATTGTATAGCTGTGTGTAATTGTTTTGTGTAGGTGTGTATTGTGTAGATGTGTGTAATTGTTTTGTGTAGGTGTGTATTGTGTAGCTGTGTGTAATTGTTTTGTGTAGGTGTGTATTGTATAGCTGTGTGTAATTGTTTTGTGTAGGTGTGTATTGTATAGCTGTGTGTAATTGTTTTGTGTAGGTGTGTATTGTATAGCTGTGTGTAATTGTTTTGTGTAGGTGTGTATTGTATAGCTGTGTGTAATTGTTTTGTGTAGGTGTGTATTGTGTAGATGTGTGTAATTGTTTTGTGTAGGTGTGTATTGTGTAGCTGTGTGTAATTGTTTTGTGTAGGTGTGTATTGTGTAGCTGTGTGTAATTGTTTTGTGTAGGCGTGTATTGTATAGCTGTGTGTAATTGTTTTGTGTAGGCGTGTATTGTGTAGCTGTGTGTAATTGTTTTGTGTAGGCGTGTATTGTGTAGCTGTGTGTAATTGTTTTGTGTAGGTGTGTATTGTATAGCTGTGTGTAATTGTTTTGTGTAGGTGTGTATTGTGTAGCTGTGTGTAATTGTTTTGTGTAGGTGTGTATTGTGTAGATGTGTGTAATTGTTTTGTGTAGGTGTGTATTGTGTAGCTGTGTGTAATTGTTTTGTGTAGGTGTGTATTGTATAGCTGTGTGTAATTGTTTTGTGTAGGTGTGTATTGTATAGCTGTGTGTAATTGTTTTGTGTAGGTGTGTATTGTATAGCTGTGTGTAATTGTGTGTATTGTGTAGATGTTTTTATGATGTATTGTATGTTCTTATATATTGAGTCATGGTGTATACTGTGTAGTGTTGTGAATTGTATAGTGGTTGTAGTGTGTGTGTGTGTGTGTGTGTGTGTGTGTGTGTGTTATAGTATGATAAGACATTTCCACACTGTGGTTACAGGTTCTCAGCTGGCGATTGGAATGTTTGAAGCCAACACCTGTCCTTAACAGAACCATTACCACTCAGCTGCTGTAAATCTGCTGTCCTGCTTCAGAACTTGCTGAAGTTCTCTCAGGAGATCCCAAACTACTGACGTCAACCTGAACTGACTTCGTTTTGAAGCAAGAATCGAATTCAGCACTGAGATCCACACATTCCACACACCCGCTCAGATCTTCAGCCTCACAGCTCCAGGAGTGTTGTTTTCTGAGGTGAGAGGTGACACCTTGCCGGTTCTACAGATACAGATTCTCGTTATGCTCAGGTCCATAGAGAACCTTGCTTCCTCAGACAGTACCCATACGAGAACCCTGTAGTATTCTCCACACACACTCTCACATTGATAGGCTTGAGAGTTGTTTTGTAGTTTTGAGAACTTGTGTATAAATTACACAGCAGCGTTTGCACTGTAACGCAACAATGTAACATCGTAACACTGTAACACTCGAATGCTATAACAGCTCAACAATGCCCCTCACATACACCCCCTGCACACCTACCCCACATACACCCCCACACACATACCCCTCACATACACCCCCACACACACCTACCCCACATACACCCCCACACACACCTACCCCACATACACCCCCACACACATACCCCTCATACACCCCCACACACATACCCCTCACATACACCCCCACACACACCTACCCCACATACACCCCCACACACACATACCCCACACATCCACCCCCACACACACCTACCCCACATACACCCCCACACACATACCCCTCACATACACCCCCCTGCACACCTACCCCACATACACCCCCACACACATACCCCTCACATACACCCCCACACACACCTACCCCACATACACCCCCACACACACCTACCCCACATACACCCCCACACACATACCCCTCACATACACCCCCACACACACCTACCCCACATACACCCCCACACACATACCCCTCACATACACCCCCACACACATACCCCACATACACCCCCACACACATACCCCACATACACCCCCACACACATACCCCTCACATACACCCCCACACACACCTACCCCACATACACCCCCACACACATTCCCCTCACATACACCCCCACACACACCTACCCCACATACACCCCCCCACACACATACCCCTCACATACACCCCCACACACACCTACCCCACATACACCCCCACACACATTCCCCTCACATCCACCCCCACACACACCTACCCCACATACACCCCCACACACATACCCCTCACATACACCCCCACACACATACCCCACATACACCCCCACACACATTCCCCTCACATACACCCCCACACACACCTACCCCACATACACCCCCACACACATTCCCCTCACATCCACCCCCACACACACCTACCCCACATACACCCCCACACACATACCCCTCACATACACCCCCACACACATACCCCACATACACCCCCACACACATTCCCCTCACATACACCCCCACACACATACCCCACATACACCCCCACACACACATACCCCTCACATACACCCCCACACACATACCCCACATACACCCCCACACACACCTACCCCACATACACCCCCACACACATACCCCACATACACCCCCACACACACCTACCCCACATACACCCCCACACACATTCCCCTCACATACACCCCCACACACATACCCCACATACACCCCCACACACACATACCCCTCACATACACCCCCACACACATACCCCACATACACCCCCACACACACCTACCCCACATACACCCCCACACACATACCCCACATACACCCCCACACACACCTACCCCACATATACCCCCACACACATACCCCTCACATACACCCACACACACATACCCCTCACATACACCCCCACACACATACCCCCCACATACACCCCCACACACATACCCCTCACATACACCCCCACACACATACCCCTCACATACACCCCCACACACACATACCCCCCACATACACCCCCACACACACATACCCCTCACATACACCCCCACACACACATACCCCACACATACACCCCCACACACATACCCCACATACACCCCCACACACACAGACCCCACATACACCCCCACACACATACCCCTCACATACACCCCCACACACATACCCCTCACATACACCCCCACACACATACCCCTCACATACACCCCCACACACACATACCCCACATACACCCCAACACACACATACCCCTCACATACACCCCCACACACACATACCCCACATACACCCCCACACACATACCCCTCACATACACCCCCACACACACATACCCCACATACACCCCCACACACACATACCCCTCACATACACCCCCACACACACATACCCCACATACACCCCCACACACATACCCCTCACATACACCCCCACACACACCTACCCCACATACACCCCCACACACATTCCCCTCACATACACCCCCACACACACAGACCCCACATACACCCCCCCGCACACCTACCTCACATACACCCCCACACACACATACCCCACATACACCCCCACACACACAGACCCCACATACACCCCCACACACACCTACCCCACATACACCCCCACATACACATACCCCTCACATACACCCCCACACACACATACCCCTCACATACACCCCCACACACACCTACCCCACATACACCCCCACACACACATACCCCACATACACCCCCACACACACATACCCCTCACATACACCCCCACACACACATACCCCTCACATACACCCCCACACACACCTACCCCACATACACCCCCACACACACAGACCCCACATACACCCCCACACACATACCCCTCACATACACCCCCACACACATACCCCTCACATACACCCCCACACACATACCCCTCACATACACCCCCACACACATTCCCCTCACATACACCCCCACACACACATACCCCTCACATACACCCCCACACACACATACCCCACATACACCCCCACACACACAGACCCCACATACACCCCCACACACATACCCCTCACATACACCCCCACACACATACCCCTCACATACACCCCCACACACACATACCCCACATACACCCCCACACACACATACCCCTCACATACACCCCCACACACACATACCCCACATACACCCCCACACACAGAGACCCCACATACACCCCCCCGCACACCTACCTCACATACACCCCCACACACACATACCCCACATACACCCCCACACACACAGACCCCACATACACCCCCACACACACCTACCCCACATACACCCCCACACACACATACCCCTCACATACACCCCCACACACACATACCCCTCACATACACCCCCACACACACCTACCCCACATACACCCCCACACACACATACCCCACATACACCCCCACACACACAGACCCCACATACACCCCCACACACACATACCCCTCACATACACCCCCACACACATACCCCTCACATCCACCCCCACACACACCTACCCCACATACACCCCCACACACACATACCCCTCACATACACCCCCACACACATTCCCCTCACATCCACCCCCACACACACCTACCCCACATACACCCCCACACACACATACCCCTCACATACACCCCCACACACATACCCCACATACACCCCCCCACACACCTACCCCACATACACCCCCACACACACATACCCCTCACATACACCCCCACACACACATACCCCACATACACCCCC
>NC_071258.1:36393661-36396161 GCF_023375685.1 Ictalurus furcatus | reverse complement strand
AGTGTTAGTGTTGTGTGATTATCAGTGTTAGTGTTAGTGTTGTGTGATTATCAGTGTTAGTGTTGTAGTGTTGTGTGATTATCAGTGTTAGTGTTGTGTGATTATCAGTGTTAGTGTTGTAGTGTTGTGTGATTATCAGTGTTAGTGTTGTAGTGTTGTGTGATTATCAGTGTTAGTGTTGTGTGATTATCAGTGTTAGTGTTGTGTGATTATCAGTGTTAGTGTTGTAGTGTTGTGTGATTATCAGTGTTAGTGTTGTAGTGTTGTGTGATTATCAGTGTTAGTGTTGTGTGATTATCAGTGTTAGTGTTGTAGTGTTGTGTGATTATCAGTGTTAGTGTTGTAGTGTTGTGTGATTATCAGTGTTAGTGTTGTGTGATTATCAGTGTTAGTGTTGTAGTGTTGTGTGATTATCAGTGTTAGTGTTGTGTGATTATCAGTGTTAGTGTTGTAGTGTTGTGTGATTATCAGTGTTAGTGTTGTGTGATTATCAGTGTTAGTGTTGTAGTGTTGTGTGATTATCAGTGTTAGTGTTGTAGTGTTGTGTGATTATCAGTGTTAGTGTTGTAGTGTTGTGTGATTATCAGTGTTAGTGTTGTAGTGTTGTGTGATTATCAGTGTTAGTGTTGTGTGATTATCAGTGTTAGTGTTGTAGTGTTGTGTGATTATCAGTGTTAGTGTTGTGTGATTATCAGTGTTAGTGTTAGTGTTGTGTGATTATCAGTGTTAGTGTTGTGTGATTATCAGTGTTAGTGTTGTAGTGTTGTGTGATTATCAGTGTTAGTGTTGTAGTGTTGTGTGATTATCAGTGTTAGTGTTGTAGTGTTGTGTGATTATCAGTGTTAGTGTTGTGTGATTATCAGTGTTAGTGTTGTGTGATTATCAGTGTTAGTGTTGTAGTGTTGTGTGATTATCAGTGTTAGTGTTGTGTGATTATCAGTGTTAGTGTTGTAGTGTTGTGTGATTATCAGTGTTAGTGTTGTGTGATTATCAGTGTTAGTGTTGTGTGATTATCAGTGTTAGTGTTGTGTGATTCAGTGTTAGTGTTGTGTGATTATCAGTGTTAGTGTTGTAGTGTTGTGTGATTATCAGTGTTAGTGTTGTAGTGTTGTGTGATTATCAGTGTTAGTGTTGTGTGATTATCAGTGTTAGTGTTGTAGTGTTGTGTGATTATCAGTGTTAGTGTTGTGTGATTATCAGTGTTAGTGTTGTGTGATTATCAGTGTTAGTGTTGTGTGATTATCAGTGTTAATGTTGTAGTGTTGTGTGATTATCAGTGTTAGTGTTGTAGTGTTGTGTAACTATCAGTGTTAGTGTTGTGTGATTATCAGTGTTAGTGTTGTGTGATTATCAGTGTTAGTGTTGTGTGATTCAGTGTTAGTGTTGTGTGATTATCAGTGTTAGTGTTGTAGTGTTGTGTGATTATCAGTGTTAGTGTTGTAGTGTTGTGTGATTATCAGTGTTAGTGTTGTGTGATTATCAGTGTTAATGTCGTGTGATTATCAGAGTTAGTGTTGTAGTGTTGTGTGATTATCAGTGTTAGTGTTGTAGTGTTGTGTGATTATCAGTGTTAGTGTTGTGTGATTATCAGTGTTAATGTCGTGTGATTATCAGAGTTAGTGTTCTTGTCTGTCTTATATCCTCACATCCTAGAAAACTGAAGCACAGAAACAACAGGTAGTGGTGTGTGTGTTGAGTTAAGGGGGAGTATCTGAGTGTGTATGTGTGTGTGTGTGTGTGTGTGTGTGTGTGTGTGTGTGTGTATCAGTTCGTACCAGCCACCATTGTGATTTATGTTTCTTTAATGTCATGCTGCGGCAACACGAGCAAAGCACCATAAACACTGAATTCCTCACAAGTTGAAGCTCCTGATTCTGCATGTAGGAGTATCAGCCCAATGCGCGCATGCATACACACATACACACTCTTATACACACATGCACACACACTCTTATACACACATTACATGCAAAAAAACCCATTCCTGATAAACTCTCTTTCATGTTATTTCATGTAAACGTCATAATCCTTCTTTGTGCTCAAAGTAATATCAGTGATGTTCTAATAAACTAAGAAAGAAGTGTGTGTGTGTGTGTGTGTGTGTGTGTGTGTGTTCAAAACCCTGCAGATTTTCAGTGTGTGTTCGATTATTCTGTTTTTTGGAGGGAGACTCGAGGCAGGAAGTCCTGAGAGAGGGTATGTAAGTCCAGGAGCCACTGAGCATCTGAAACATTAATGCTAACTCGGGATTAGCAGAACCATCACAGAGATACATGCACACACACACACACACACACCGATACACACCCGAATATTGATTTTCCTTCAGCTTCAGCCTGCAGGAGGGAAGCAGGACGGGTTATCCGTAGAGACGCCACACGGCCCAGAGCTTCACGTTCACACCCTCCAACCTTCACACACTCCTGCGTTCACACACTCCGTCCTTCACACACTCCATCTTTCACACACTCCGTCCTTCACACACTCCATCCTTCACACA
>NC_071258.1:36381161-36386161 GCF_023375685.1 Ictalurus furcatus | reverse complement strand
GGTTCCCCTGAGTGTGGGTTCCCCTGAGTGTGGTTCCCCTGAGTGTGTGTTCCCCTGAGTGTGGGTTCCCCTGAGTGTGTGTTCTCCTGAGTGTGGGTTCCCCTGAGTGTGTGTTCTCCTGAGTGTGTGTTCTCCTGAGTGTGGGTTCCCCTGAGTGTGTGTTCTCCTGAGTGTGTGTTCCCCTGAGTGTGTGTTCTCCTGAGTGTGTGTTCTCCTGAGTGTGGTTCTCCTGAGTGTGGGTTCCCCTGAGTGTGTGTTCTCCTGAGTGTGTGTTCCCCTGAGTGTGTGTTCTCCTGAGTGTGGTTCCCCTGAGTGTGGGTTCCCCTGAGTGTGTGTTCTCCTGAGTGTGTGTTCCCCTGAGTGTGGTTCTACTGAGTGTGTGTTCTCCTGAGTGTGGTTCTCCTGAGTGTGGTTCTACTGAGTGTGTGTTCTCCTGAGTGTGGTTCCCCTGAGTGTGGGTTCTCCTGAGTGTGGTTCTCCTGAGTGTGGTTCTACTGAGTGTGTGTTCTCCTGAGTGTGGTTCCCCTGAGTGTGGGTTCTACTGAGTGTGTGTTCTCCTGAGTGTGGTTCCCCTGAGTGTGGGTTCTCCTGAGTGTGGTTCTCCTGAGTGTGGGTTCCCCTGAGTGTGGTTCTACTGAGTGTGTGTTCTCCTGAGTGTGGTTCTCCTGAGTGTGGTTCTACTGAGTGTGTGTTCTCCTGAGTGTGGTTCCCCTGAGTGTGGGTTCTCCTGAGTGTGTGTTCCCCTGAGTGTGGTTCTACTGAGTGTGTGTTCTCCTGAGTGTGGTTCTCCTGAGTGTGGTTCTACTGAGTGTGTGTTCTCCTGAGTGTGGTTCCCCTGAGTGTGGGTTCTCCTGAGTGTGGTTCTCCTGAGTGTGGTTCTCCTGAGTGTGGGTTCCCCTGAGTGTGTGTTCTCCTGAGTGTGGTTCCCCTGAGTGTGTGTTCTCCTGAGTGTGGTTCCCCTGAGTGTGTGTTCTCCTGAGTGTGGGTTCCCCTGAGTGTGGTTCTACTGAGTGTGGTTCCCCTGAGTGTGGGTTCCCCTGAGTGTGGTTCTACTGAGTGTGGTTCCCCTGAGTGTGGGTTCCCCTGAGTGTGGTTCTACTGAGTGTGGTTCCCCTGAGTGTGGGTTCCCCTGAGTGTGGGTTCTCCTGAGTGTGGTTCTACTGAGTGTGGTTCCCCTGAGTGTGGGTTCCCCTGAGTGTGTTTCCCCTGAGTGTGGGTTCTCCTGGAACTCTTTTCTTTTATCTGCAGATTTGATGCTTCAAGGAAAATCCTGACTCTGACTCTTTCATGGTTTAATGAGCCATAGCGATTAAAGAACGTCGAGGGGAACCAATAAGAAATGTCCATCACAGCACACGCCTCCAAACGCCTCCAGTGTGGGTCTCTGAATACCACCGCAACGTGAAACCAAACAAACCAAAATATATAACAGTCCATTATTGTGGAAGTTACGTAGAAAAGAGCGTAGATTCGCGTACACAGACTGACATCTGGACACATCTGTGTCTGATTCATCAAAATCTGATCTGTGTCTGATTCATCAAAATCTGATCTGTGTCTGATTCATCAAAGTCCGATCTGTGTCTGATTCAAAATGTCATATAGCATCAAAATGCAAGCATCAGTTTCAGCTGCGTAGAGCCCCGCCCCGAGCCCCGCCCCGAGCCCCGCCCATACCCCCGTTATGAACAGTACCATTAGTCGGTGTTTATAGGAGATAAATCGGTATTTTGAGATGAGCAGTGAGAACGCTGAGGTCATTTTACAGTGTTAAGACGAATTTAAGTCGAGATTTAGAGAAAATGATTATTTGGAGATCTTCAATTTTAATTGTGACGTTTGAACTTTAAGGCTTTAATTGGAATCTCTTCACCTGTGTGCTGGCGTGTGACCTGAACAGTGTGTTTTTGTGCTTTGGGGGTTTGTGTAACTCTGTGGCGTGAAAATGAAACACACACAGGGCGTGTTTTTTTATTCTCAGGTGATTTCGTGTAGAGACGTTTTTCACGTGTAAATCCACGTAATCACGTGACATGGAAGTGATTTGTTTTATTTTGGTTTATGTGGGGTTAGTGATTGGGTTGTTTGATTTGTGGTTTGATTTTAAGTGTGTGTGTGTGTGTGTGTGTGCGTGTGTGTGTGTGTTTAACCACATGTGTTTCGCATGTGCAGGGGAGAGTGAGCTGAAACCTTTAGGGAGGTAAATGTGACACGGTGTGTGTTTTGTTAGCCGGAGTGATCGTGTGTGTCAGTGTGTGTGTGTGTGTGTGTGTGTGTGTGTGTGTGTCAGTGTGTGTAACGTCCCTGAGCTGTTTTATGGTTTAACCAGACTTGACTTGCTCTGTGTGTGACACACATCTGCTGCTGCTGCAGGCTGAGAGACGTCTGGCATGAGACGCTGCATTTCTCACCCCTGACTGAAAGCATATGCTGCGCACAATCGACACAGTGTTAGCCCCTGTGTGTGTGTGTGTCTGTGTGTGTGTGTGTGTGTGTGTGTGTGTGTGTGTGTGTGTGTTTCCGACACATCTGGCAGCGCTTGGCCCTCCTTCAGGTGAATCACGTCCCACGGGAGGCGCTGTGGCATCTGCAGGGTGGCAGGAAGTGTGTGAATCTGTCTCACGTCCGTCTCACGTCCGTCTCACGTCTGCGTCTGTCTGCACACGCTTCTGTAATCTTACCCCCGCGTCACGTGTGGGACACGACGGACGATAAAAATCTAATAAGATCCAAATAAAATACTCTAAATGGGAGTGTCACAGCACGAGTACCGAGGGTAATGACACGATCCAGATGTGACATCAGTGCTCAGGACAGATGTTTGTGTGTATCACAGTGTGTGTGTGTGTGTGTGTGTGAGAGAGAGAGAGAGAGAGAGAGAGAGAGAGAGAGAGAGAGCACACTGTGTTTAATACACACGATACACATTACAATTCAGCAGAACACACCTCTTCCTTCAGAGTTTTGCTTTTATTGTTTTCTTTCACTTTTTACTGTTCTGACTCTTTCTCTTCTCCGTATATTATCTTTATATCAATTTCTTTCCCTCGTTCTTTCACTTTTTTCTTTGTTTCTCTCTCTTCTTCCAGGCTTTCATTTCTTTCACCGTTTCTTTCCATTTCTTTTTTGCCCTTCACTGTTTCATCCTTATTCCCGCTTTCACTTGGATATTTTCTTTGAATCTTCTTCTTCCTCTTTGTTTCTCTCTTCTACTGTGCTTTGATTTGATTTTTCTTTCTACCTCTATTGTTCTTTTTCTTTTCATGCTCTCCTTTTTACTCTTTTTTTCGTTCTTTCTGCATTTCATCTTTCTTCCTTACTTTTTCTCTCCTTTTTTCATTCGATTCTGCTTTTCTTCATCTTCATGCTTCATATGTTTTCTTCCTCTAGTTGTTTCTCTCTTTATTTCTTCTTCTTCCTCCACTCTCTCTCTCTCTCGCTCTCTCCTGCTTTCTGCTGTTTGTTTCCTTTTCATGTCTCTCTTTTATTCCTTCATTCCTTCTATTTTGACTTCTCTGTCGTCTTTTCTTCTTCTTTTTGTACTGTTCCTCTTTCTGTCTCTTGTTTAAAGCTGGATTCAGTCGCTCCCTCGTTCAGAAAGGAGATAAAAACAGTTCAAGCAGAAACGAGACGTGTGCTGGTGATGAAGACGGAACAGTAGCGTGTTTGTGTTTCTCTCCAAACTGATCTGTTCTTCACGACCACAGCAAGCCTCGACACAAACCTGAGCCTGGGGCTGTGCATACCTCTCCCTCACACACACACACACACACACACACACACAGATCTACAGATAACACACTCTGCCAGGCTCGCTGCACCCTGCACACTCACCTTCAACCTCACACCCTGCATCCTAAATGGAGGTGTACGTACGTGTGTGTGCGTGTGTCTGTCTGTGTGTGTGTGTGCGTGTGTGTGTGTGTTGAAAGACTGACTGTTAATAGGAGTGAGTTGTTTATAAGATTTGGGGGTCAGAAGAAGCACAGTCCAGCTCTGTGACAGAGAGACAGTCCACACACACTCGCCGCTGCTTTAATGACGGAGAGGAAGGATGAAGGCACGCATACCCTGAGAGTTCGTCACACACACACACACACACACACACACACTCACACACACACCTCCCCATTTAAGCCTCCAGAGAGTTCTGCTCCTGACACCAGATCATTCTCAATGTGTGTGTGTGTGTGTGTGTGTGTGCATGTGTGTGTGTGTGTGTGTGTGTGTGTGTGCGTGTGTGTGTGTGTGTGTTTTATTTATGTTCAGTTTTCCATAGTCTTGTATATTGTACTGTAATATTGTGTTGAGGGGAAAATCTGACTATATGTAGTATGAGGTGTGTTGTATTCCACTAGAAAGTAGTGCACTAGATAGGCAGCATTATGGCACTAGATAGGCAGCCTGTGTAGGCAACATCTCATAATTCTGTTCACCGAGCCAGAGGAATGGGGAAAGACTCCACAAACTGAAGAGTCAAATGTAAATAAATCAAGGAGTCGTTTAGAATGTCAGTGAATCACTGCAGCAGTGTTCTACAAGTTTATGTGAATTACATAAGGAGTCATTTTTAATGTAACTGAATCACTCTAAAAGAGTCGTTTAGAATATAAGTGAATCACTCAAGAAATCGGTTATAAATGAAGGTGAATCACTATGGGAGTCATTTACAAATGTAGTAAATCCTTGAATCACTCAAAGAATTGTTTATAAATGACGCTGAATGACTCAAGGAGTCATTTACAAATGTATTTGAAATTGTGTAAGTCCATCATCTGGAAAAACTAAACAACTAAATGTGTTTTATTGTGTGTGGAAGATAAAATAGAAGGCATGCAGCGCACACACACACACACACACACACACACACACACACACACACCTGCACCGACTCTAAGGAACATTAACCTTATAGGAAGAGCACCACCATAAGGGACCTCATTCATCGTTATCATCTGTGTGTGTGTGTGTGTGTGTGTGTGTGTGTGTGTGTGTGTGTG
>NC_071258.1:36373661-36376161 GCF_023375685.1 Ictalurus furcatus | reverse complement strand
ACTAGGTTAACTCTCACTCACTAGATTAACTCACTCACTAGGTTAACTCTCACTCACTAGATTAACTCACTCACTAGATTAACTCTCACTCACTAGATTAACTCACTCACTAGATTAACTCACTCACTAGATTAACTCTCACTCACTAGATTAACTCACTCACTAGATTAACTCACTCACTAGATTAACTCTCACTCACTAGATTAACTCACTCACTAGATTAACTCACTCACTAGGTTAACTCTCACTCACTAGATTAACTCACTCACTAGATTAACTCTCACTCACTAGATTAACTCTCACTCACTAGGTTAACTCTCACTCACTAGATTAACTCACTCACTAGATTAACTCACTCACTAGGTTAACTCTCACTCACTAGATTAACTCACTCACTAGATTAACTCTCACTCACTAGATTAACTCTCACTCACTAGATTAACTCACTCACTAGATTAACTCACTCACTAGGTTAACTCTCACTCACTAGATTAACTCTCACTCACTAGATTAACTCTCACTCACTAGGTTAACTCTCACTCACTAGATTAACTCACTCACTAGGTTAACTCTCACTCACTAGATTAACTCTCACTCACTAGATTAACTCACTCACTAGATTAACTCTCACTCACTAGATTAACTCACTCACTAGATTAACTCACTCACTAGATTAACTCTCACTCACTAGATTAACTCACTCACTAGATTAACTCACTCACTAGATTAACTCTCACTCACTAGATTAACTCACTCACTAGATTAACTCACTCACTAGGTTAACTCTCACTCACTAGATTAACTCACTCACTAGATTAACTCTCACTCACTAGATTAACTCACTCACTAGATTAACTCTCACTCACTAGATTAACTCTCACTCACTAGATTAACTCACTCACTAGATTAACTCTCACTCACTAGATTAACTCTCACTCACTAGATTAACTCACTCACTAGGTTAACTCTCACTCACTAGATTAACTCACTCACTAGGTTAACTCTCACTCACTAGATTAACTCACTCACTAGATTAACTCTCACTCACTAGATTAACTCACTCACTAGATTAACTCTCACTCACTAGATTAACTCTCACTCACTAGATTAACTCTCACTCACTAGATTAACTCACTCACTAGATTAACTCTCACTCACTAGATTAACTCTCACTCACTAGATTAACTCACTCACTAGATTAACTCTCACTCACTAGGTTAACTCTCACTCACTAGATTAACTCTCACTCACTAGATTAACTCACTCACTAGATTAACTCTCACTCACTAGATTAACTCTCACTCACTAGATTAACTCACTCACTAGATTAACTCTCACTCACTAGGTTAACTCTCACTCACTAGATTAACTCACTCACTAGATTAACTCTCACTCACTAGATTAACTCTCACTCACTAGATTAACTCTCACTCACTAGATTAGCAGGAAAGTTCCTGGTATTCAGAGTTGAGCTTTGCAGTTTAAACTCCAGGCAGATTTTTCTTGAATAGAAGTGTCTGATTCTGGACTCCCAGACGTCCTCCTTCCCTCTTCCCTAAAACCCCATTCCTCTAGTCCCTGTCCCCTAGTCCCTGTCCCCTAGTCCCTTTTCCCTAGTCCCTCTCCCCTAAAACCCCATTCCTCTAGTCCCTGTCCCCTAGTCCCTGTCCCCTAGTCCCTTTTCCCTAGTCCCTCTCCCCTAAAACCCCATTTCCCTATCCCCTAGTCCCTTTTCCCTAGTCCCTCTCCTCCTCTAACCTCTATCCCCTAGTCCCTAACCCCTATCCCCTAGTCCCTTTTCCCTAGTCCCTCTCCCCTAACCCCTAGCCCCTAAACCCTACTCTCTAGTCTTTCACCCCAACCTCTATCCACTAATCGCTATCCCCCCTCCTCTAAACTCATCCCCTATCCCTAGTCGCTTTTTCCTAGTCCATCTCCCCTAACCCTGATCCACTAGTCCCTTGCCCCGGTACCTATCTTCTAACCCTTATTCCCTTTTACCTAGTCCATCTCCCCTAACCCCTATCCCCTAGTCCCTTCACCCTACAGAGTGACAGATCAGTGGTGTGAATGTAAGTTTAGAGCTGTTCATGTTCTCAGGGCCTCAGTGAGTGAAATGTGTGTGGACATGCCTTCACTTCCCTGAGCGAGCCCGTGTGTGTGTGTGTGTGTGTGTGTGTGTGTGAAATGAAGTTGTGTGCTGAATTCCTCAGCGTGCCCTCAGGGACACGGGCCGCTCTGATATTCTCTTTAAAAAACACCACCAATACACCCAGTGCAGTTTACTGAGGACTTCCTGTATGCATGTGTGTGTGTGTGTGTGTGTGTGTGTGTGTTTATACATGTCTGTGACCTCATCACATTTGGCCTCTTACAGATAAAGCTTTGATCTTGAGCTAGTGATGCAGATGTAACGGAATATCTCGAGGTTTATTAGTTACGCGCAAATCGTTCACTTGATGGAGTTTGATTGGCGTGAAGTTCTGCGGGGCAAACAAAC
>NC_071258.1:36328661-36368661 GCF_023375685.1 Ictalurus furcatus | reverse complement strand
TTTTCGTAAATCTCGTCTTTTTATTAAACGAAACGAAGTAAATGATTGTCCATGTGATAAAAAAAAATGATTGAAGCGAACAGTATCAGAGCGGATCTGCGGGGGGTTTCTGTTCAGGAGTTAAACAGCTGTAATTACACAAAATAGTGCATCAATGAACAAACAAACAAATAAATCCATCAGTAAATATGTCAATGAATTCATTAAAACTAAAAAATTTCTTTGGAAACATTCCTGTCTGATGTTACAGTTGTGACCGTTATTCAGAATAAAGAACTGCGTAAATCACAGCTTTATCTCTAAAACCGTGCCGCTGCTCTGTGATTGGACGAGCTGTGATGATGTCATGATCTAATCAGCCTCGTTTTGTCTTAGGGGTTGTGTGGAAACCGAAGTGCTTCATCACAGATCTGATGACGTCTGCATGGAGTTTCATTTCTGCCAATAATTATGAATAAAATTGACAATTAATCACCAAAAGCAAAATATTAAACTTCAGAGAATTACAAAAAACAACATTGCTTCCCCTTTTATGTACATACTGCTCACAGACTCTTACAATGTATTTCTTTTCTTTTCTTTCTTTTGGTTAATGGTGTTAAAAAGCCCCAGGTTGTTAAGTGGGGGTGGCTTTAGGGGTGAAAGGTCATGTCACTCTGAATCGCAGATGATGAACAGGTGTGTAGAGTTCAAACCTGTCAGAAGGTCAGAAGCAAAATCCAGAGAGAATGAGTAGGAAAGGGAGCCAATATTTTTGAAAAAAGTTCATTCATGTTTGATCTTCATAATTGTGCATCCGTAACGCCGCATTGTTTGAATCGCAAAGTTCAGTTCTCGCTGCGTGTCGCCGTGGTGATTTACTATCGCACCACACGACACGTTTCTGTTAGAGTACGTCATCATGTTCTCATGAATATTCACGAGTTCTGTAATTATTCTCATAATTAATAAACTGCATTGTGATCGTCTGTTTAGGTGTACATTAAACACACACACACACACACACACACACACACACATTCCCATTGTGCATTATAAACCTCACTCATTAATATTCATGCATTAATATATGAATAATTTAGTACATTTGTAAATATGTAAATTAGTTTATTAATGAGATCTCACAAGCAGTTTTGTATAAATCTGAGCTCAGTTTAATTCTTTATCTCATGTAACTATCTCACTTTATCTCATTCTTTTATTAACATTCTAAATGATTAATTTATGATTGAATCAGCATTTCTGCATGCTGACAGACTATTATG
Organism: Ictalurus furcatus; assembly: GCF_023375685.1. NCBI lineage: Eukaryota > Metazoa > Chordata > Actinopteri > Siluriformes > Ictaluridae > Ictalurus > Ictalurus furcatus. The sequence goes on along the minus strand of NC_071258.1, from coordinate 36,367,396 downwards.
TCAAATTATTAGTCATAAATCATAAGTCATGATTGTTCAGTTAAAATCAGAAGTGTGAAGTGAGCATGTCTGTATGATTATTCCTTATTACGTTCATTTATTCATTTATGATACAGTTTATTTATATAAATGATTAATTCATGATTCAGCATTTCTGTATTATTATGTACTGTTTATTGTTAAATTCACGTCTAATTCATTATTCATGATTAAATTAGCATTTTAATACGAGTATTCATTATTTAATTGCAAACATTTTAATTTATGATTAATGTAGCATTTCTATGGTAGTTTTATATGTATATTATTTACCATGAAATTATTGATAAAAGTGATCAAATTTACATTTCTAAATCAGAATGTATGAATAAATTAGCATTTCTGAATAATCATGGATTGTTTACATTAATAAAGTAAAATATTAACTTGTAATTAAATGATTTATGTAATATAATTACCGTTTGTTAGCTTTTCTAAATATATATAATTACACCTTCACATCGCAGAGGATTCACGTTTAAAAGAAACTGTGAGGAAGAAACTCCCGAAAATTCTTCATTCCGTCCCCTATGAAGTGCACGAGTGTAGCGAACAGACCCGTAGTGCACTAAACCCATCATACATCGTCTTCCCCTTTCTGCTCAGAGCTTCCTTTGTTAGAAATGTGCACTAAATAGGGTGCACATGCAGGAGTCGTGGTTTTATGCCCAATGTAGTGTGTGTGTGTGTGTGTTACATAGAGCTAAACACATCATTACAACATTAAAGTTCATTATTTATTTGCTCATTAATATTCATGATAATGTAGCACTAAATTTGTTATATGTGTCTTAACTCTATCTCAACCTCTCTCTCTCTCTCTCTCTCTCTCTCTCTCACACACACACACACACACACAGGTGTACTGTGCAGTAAATTTGAACACACATGTGTTACACAACCATTAGTGAGTGGAATAGAGTGTGTGTGTGTGTGTGTGTATTCACACATATGCACACATATACACATGTACACACATATACACACTTATATATACATACTCACACTTATGCACACATACACACGTGTTCACATATATATACACAAATATACACATATATACACAAATATACACATATGTACACATACGCATGCACACACATATGCATTAATTATTTCAGTACTGATATCCATATACAAACACAATGTGTACAAAAATGACACAATATTACAGTTGTGTACAGTTGCACAAAATGGAGCTTCAATTGATATAAATTTATCGATAACAATAATATCACTATTATTACTAATAATAATTATTGTAATAACAATAATATTACTAATTTTAATGATTATAATAATAAGAATAATAGTCATCGTATTTATGTAGCGTATTTAGTGGATGAAGCAGTTCACAGTGCTTCACTAAATGACAATGATATTAACAGTACAGAATAAATGACAGAATTGAATGAAAGAAAAGCTTAAATAAAATATTAGAACATTAAAAGATGTATGAGTAATAAATAACTCATTTAAAACAAAATAGAAAAATGAATGAATATTGTAAAAAAAAATAATAATAATTCTTCCTGATATATACTTTATACACACATTTATCTGAACTGTAGCACGGGAACCAGACACATCACTGCTCTATACACAAGCATTTCTACTTTATTATATTTATATATTATTTCTGCATTACTATATTTCTACATTATTGTATTTATACATTATTATATTTCTACTTTATTATATTTATATATTATTATATTTCTACATTATTATATCTCTACTTTATTATATTTATATATTCTTTTATTTCTACATTACTATATTTCTACATTATTATATTTCTATATTATTATATTTCTACATTATTATATTTCTACATTATTATACTTATATATTATTATATCTCTACATTATTATATTTATATATTATTATATCTCTACATTATTATATTTCTACGTTATTATACTTATATATTATTATATCTCTACATTATTATATTTCTACTTTATTATACTTATATATTATTATATCTCTACATTATTATATTTCTACATTATTATATTTATATATTATTATATCTCTACATTATTATATTTCTACTTTATTATACTTATATATTATTATATCTCTACATTATTATATTTCTACTTTATTATATTTATATATTATTATATTTCTACATTATTATATTTCTACATCATTATATTTATATATTATTATATTTCTACATTATTATATTTCTATTTTATTATATTTATATATTATTATATTTCTACATTATTATATTTCTATTTTATTATATTTATATATTATTATATTTCTACATTATTATATCTCTACTTTATTATATTTCTACATTATTATATCTCTACTTTATTATATTTATATATTATTATATTTATACATTATTATATTTCTATATTATTCAATTTCTCCAATTTTAATCACTAGAACTCAGCAATAGTGAATGTATATATTCACTATATATATCTCCACACTTATACATATATTTGTGGATTCAAGCTTAATCTGATAAATGATTGAGTGATTTACTGCTGACTCCGCCCACATTAATGTATTCAACACACATATGTTCTCATGTTAACACTGTAAAACCTCTTCAGATATTTAGGCAAAAAGATAAATAAATAAAAAATACATGACCATGAGTGTTTCTGTATCAGTACAGTTTATTACATTAATAACTCCTTTATTAATGGGATTAATGGGATTAATGTTATTAATGGGATTAATGTTATTAATGGGATTAATGTGGTTAATGGGATTAATGTTGTTAATGGGATTAATGGGATTAATAGGATTAATGTGATTAATGTGGTTAATGGGATTAATGTGGTTAATGGGATTAATGGGATTAATGTTATTAATGGGATTAATGTTATTAATGGGATTAATGGGATTAATGTTATTAATGGGATTAATGTGGTTAATGGGGTTAATGGGATTAATGTTATTAATGGGATTAATGTTATTAATGTATTTGTAATAAATAATTGTGCAGCAGCTATAACTGAGTTAATGAACAAACTGGACAGAGTCACATTATTTACTCTGATAATAACAACCTTTTTAACACATCATTTCAGAGATGGTGTGTGTGTGTGTGAGTGTGTGTGTGAGAGTGTGTGTGAGAGAGAGAGAGTGTGTGTGTGTGTGTTATTTAAGCCTTTATTTATTAAACATGTTTGTTTAGAAATAATTTTTATAAAAGGTCACAATAATTTTGTGAAGTGATGCTACTTCTACTACTGATAATAGTAATAATAATAATAATAATAATAATAATGATAATAATAATAATAGTGCCTTTAGATAGTAAATTATCATAGTACAATAACGTATTACTTTTGGTCAATGTTTTGAACATTAACACTCTACTACATTTTAAAAAGTAAATAAATAATGAATAATTAAAGAGATTATTTGAATTAAAGCTGAGATAGGAAATGTCTCATCCTTGTTATGTATGGTGCTCTGTTAAAGCTGCTGTGTGTGTGTGTGTGTGTGTGTGTGCATTATTAAACAGGCGATTTGCTGCACGCTGGTGAACTGTACCTGCGACAGTTTCAGACCCGGAAAGCTGAAACGTCGTCAGTGTGAGAACTGCAGGCACGGATGGGTCGCTCACGGTAACAAACAAACAAACAAACAAACAAACAAATAAACTAACTAATAAACAAATAAATAATCCCAAGCAAAAACTAACTGCGTTCACAGCGTCTGTGCTGTGAGGTGATAAAGTCGTTCATATTCAGCGAGACAGTTACAGCGACGTGAAGCAGAGCGGGATATGGGCGGGGCTGGGTAAAGACTCACTGTAATATGCAAATGTATGCAAATGAGCAGTGATGAGCAGGGCAGGTGTACACAGGACACTTTATTTCATCTCATTTGCAAGCATCTTAAAGCTAAACATAGCTCTTTAATTATAATGAATAATAATAATTTAATAATTATTCTCTAATGAATAGCTTAAAAATATAGAATTTGAATTAAAATAAAATGACTGGAAGAAATGTTTCATTTCTCATTTTATTTCATTAAACCCTGGAAAGAAAGTATTACATAAACAGATCACTGGAGGTGGATTATAATGATGGAATATTTAATAACATTTTTAAATGAATATAACATAAATATTATAATAATTATTTCATTTAATAATTTGTGTCTTTGATAAACAAGTGTTGATTAAAATCGTTTATTAATTCTCTAATTTTAACTCATTTCTTTCTCTCTAACAGCATTTTGCAGGTTTTTTTACTTTATTTAAATGTAATCTGCTGATGATTCGGGTTTTACGCTGCGTGTGCTGCTCCAGTAATTATTACGTATAAATATGACACTCATTTAAAATTAGACAATATTCCGGTGAAATTTATAATTAATTAGTAGTAAATGAATTTGTGTCGTTGTTCCTGAAACACAGCATTAGATAAGAGAACACTGTGTGTGTGTGTGTGTGTGTGTGTGCGCGTAGCTCTAAGCAAGCTGAAGATGCAGCACACGTATGACGGAGGCCAGGTGGAGATCGTTCACTCCAACGTGGTGTTTGATATCTGCAGTTTGATGCTGTACGGTACGCAGGCCATCCCGGTGCGGCTGAAGATCCTGCTCGATCGACTCTTCAGCGTCCTGAAGCAGGACGAAGTCATCAAAATCCTCAACGCGCTCGACTGGACGCTGCAGGACTACATACGAGGATACGTCCTGCAGGTAAATACGCACATTTCTACACTGTGTAACGTCTCTGACTTTAAGCTGAGCTATAGTGGATATAAAAAGTTTACACACCCCTGTTCTAGTCGTAGGTTTTTGTTGTGTTATAGCAACCAACAACATTCAAGTCTTCATTTGGTCATTTTATTCCACTCTTCCTTGCAAAAATGCTCCAGATCTATCAGATTGTGAGGGGATCTTCTTCTTCTGGAGACGTTCCTTTGTTGACTTGGATTTGTGCTTTGGGTCGTTATGGTGCTGGAAGGTGAAATCTTTCTTCCTCTTCAGCTGTCTAACAGAGGTCTGCAGGAATTGGTATTTGGAACTATCCATGATTCCCTCTAGCTTGACTAGAGCCCCAGTCCCAGCTGGAGAGAAGCAGATCTGTAGCATGATGCTGCCATCACCACCATGCTTCACCCTGGGTATGATGTTCTTTGGGTGATAACCTGTCTTGTTTATGTGACAAACATATCGTTTAGAATTATGCCCAAAAACAAATTTTTTGCCGAATGGTTTGGGTGATTTAGTGCTTAGATGTTTTTTTCTTTCATCAGAAAGGGCTTCAGTTTAGTCCTACCCATAGTGCAGACATGTGAAGATTACAAGAGATTGTTTTCACATGCAGGGAGTGAGCAGTACTCGCCAGATGTTCCTGCAGCTCCTGTAACGTTGCTGTAGATCTCTTGCCAGTCTCCTTGATAAGTTTTCTTCTTGCCCGTGTCAGTTTTGGATGGACGTCCAGCTCCATTTTCTCCACTTGTTGATGATGACCTTCACGGTGGTCCATGGTACATGTAATGTTTTGGAAATTCTTTTATAGCCCTCTCCTGATCAGTACCTTTCCACAAAGAGATCTTTGAGGACCATGGCTTCAGCCATCAGAAACCAAGAAGATGTGAAAAAATCGTACAGAAACATCTGATCTTTAATGGGGGTTAATCAGATTCACTGCACTGATGACAGCTGGATGATAATTGCATTTGAGCATGAGTTGTTATGTGATTGGTTCATTCTGAGCACAGTCACATGACCCATTATTTAAAACCAGGTTATTGTATGGGGTTTTTTTTTTTCTTTTGTTTTCCTCTAAAACATTTCCATTTGTTTATTGTTTGAATTTTGGTGGTTGCTATATCACATGAAAAGTTTGCATATTAAATTCCTATTTCAATTATATTATATTATATTATATTATATTATCTTTATATTTTTCCTTTCCTACCTGTGTAGAAGTCAATTCTGGTTAATGTAAACTCAAGTGTTTACGTCACAGACAGTTGAAAGCACTTCACTGCATGTGGTACTGTATATGGTTGTGTATGCGAGCAATAAAGTTTGAATTTGAGATGTGTCAGGGGTGATGAGGTCACGTATGAATCATTTTGTGATGTCACAAAATAATCTTTTACAGTTTTGGACTAATCAGGTACACTATTACAAGATGTGTTGCCTGGAAAGTTTTAGTTGCAGAACCTGTGTGTTAAGCTAGCTAGCTAGCTAACTTAGCTAATGTTAGATGGTGAGCTCTGAGCTCAGTTTGTGATGTCACAAAATCAGCTTCATCAGAGATTAGTGGGTGTCATGACCCCTGGAACCTGTGTGCTAAGGTAGCTAGTTAAACAGTGTAGCTAATGTTCATGATGGAAAAGTCTGGTTGTCATGGCAGCTTTATATTGTGATGGATAAAACGAGTGAATCTGATATTGAATTCCCACTCGTATGACTAATGTGAGCTGGGTTACTAGCATTTGGCTAACTGGCTTGCTAAGATAGCTAGCATTAAGCTGTTAAGGCTGAAAGACATGCCCCTGCATGTCCAAATTTGCATATTCATATATATTCATTGACCCATGTGTTTGTAAGGAGGGTGAATGTCTAGAGATGTTCCTCAGACGTTTTTAGTCGTTTCTTGGACAGTATTGAAGGATTGTTATTCACCATAGATGGTTTAAAAATGTGTTTGTTTTCCTAATGCTTTCAGCAAATACGAGCACACAGTTTGGATTTGTATTGGAAAGATATCATTAAACAGTTCTTGGTAGTGCACTTTTGGAGCTATGAGACTTATAGACTCCCTCCAGCTCTCATTACCGATGTGATCACAGTGAATCATGTAAATACAATTTTGTCACGTTTTTTCCCCCCACTCAAAACTCCAGTAGTGAGAGAGAGAGAGCTGCTCAATTTGCTGCTCGTTAAGTATTCAGGTTGTTGCGTGTGATTCTAGTTAGCTCGTCTGACGGCAGAAGTAAAGTCAAATCCTCCACAGGCATATAAATGAATGCTGTATGATGAAATATTTATCTTGGTTATGGCATGAAGCTGTTGAATGACTTTGAAGGACTGCTAGCACTCATGTGTAATTACAGCCAGACTCACTGCCCAACCCTGTACCGCCACGCATCTACCCCCACCAACCCCCGCCAACCCCCACCAGGGACGAACCCAATCACCAGAATGAATAAAAATGATATTACAGATGCACTGCAGTAATTGGAGCTTTCATGTCCTGCTGTATTAGATGTATGGACAACTCTTTATCTCATGGCGCTGTCGGATTGTCATGTTAGGAGAGTTATGGCGGTCCAGAGTGCTTGGGGTTTTTCATTCATAATGCATATGAAATTCCTTCTGTGTGTGTTTGTATAGGATGTGGCTGGCAAAGTGCTGGACCGCTGGGCCATCATGACCTTCGAGGAGGAAATTGCGACACTGCAGCAGTTCCTCCGCTTCGGAGAGACTAAATCTATCGTGGAGCTGATGGCACTGCAGGACAAAGAAGGGCAAGCGATCATCGTGCCGACAGTTAGAGCAAACTCGGACATCCGTAGCTTCATAGAGAGCAGCACGCAACGTCCATCTGTGGCAGCCACAACGGAGCCTCTGAGCAGAAACAATGGCCACCACTTTGAGAGTTTGGTCAACAACATGACCTTCATGCTGCCCCTGCAGTTGCTTAACTCTGTTCCTGCACCACTGCTCAGGTCCAGAGCAGATTCCCGACAGCAGGAGGTTCCAACACGACCCGAAATTCTGGATTCAAACCTTGACACCTCCTCTCACCTCACCTCTGATGCAGATAGAGAAGATGCACCCATGGAGAGAGTAAGCACCAATTTAGAATCAGATGATTTCACGCTGAGCGATAACTATTCCTCACCCTCGACACCTTGCACACCGTCGATCAGCTCGGATATCGCACAAGCGTCGCCGGAGTCGAAAATCCGTCTAGGAGTTGGGATGAAAAAAGGCCGTGTTTTCTGCAGTGCCTGCGAGAAAACCTTTTATGACAAAGGAACGCTGAAGATCCATTACAATGCTGTTCACCTCAAGATCAAGCACAAGTGCACTATCGAGGGATGCAACATGGTCTTCAGTTCGTTGAGAAGCCGCAACCGGCACAGCGCCAACCCGAACCCGCGCCTGCACATGCCCATGAATCGAAACAGTCGGGACAGGGATGTCAGGGATGGACTGAGTGCGGGGGAAGAGGCAGAAAAGCGGGACCTCAGCAGGCCTGTCTCCAGCTACATCAGCAATTCTGAGCCCAAACTGCACAGCTCCTTTTCAAGCATCAGCCACAGCGGGATTGTCTTCCCCAACCTGAAGACTGTGCAGCCAGTGCTGCCTTTCTACCGCAGCCTGGTGACGCCTGCTGAGCTTGCCAACACACCTGGAAATCTGCCCTCCCTGCCCCTACTGTCTTCTTCTTCCGTGCCTGTAAGCATAGGAGACATGGAGAGCAACCCAGAGCCCGTGCCCAAGAAGAAGTCCCGTAAATCCAGCATGCCCATAAAGATAGAGAAAGACGAGCTGGAAGAGCGAAGCAGCTCCAATGATGATGACGACGATCCTCCTGCCAGTATGAACTCTGGGATGGACTGTGTGGTCAAGACAGAATGTGATGAGCATGGTGTTGTTCATCCCTCAATCCATCCCTCCATCCTCACCCATTCTTCCCATACAGAACAACCAGAAACAGAGGGCAAACACCAAACCCAGGGGTGCAGTCTCACACACTCCCTTTCATCCTTCAGCAACATGCAAAGAAATTTACTTGATTTTGGGGACCAAACCTGCAGTGAAGGCTTGGATCTAAGACCCACTGACCAAGTGGCACTAAGCAGCACGCCCTGCGGGTCAGAGGTCCACACAGACGGCGATGGTGTCCAACAGATAGTGTGTGCAGATGATGAAGACGAGCTTCTCCATCAGTGTGAGAGTTGCAATAAGACCTTTAAAAACTCCTACAGCGCCAAAATGCATTACCGCAGCGTCCACTTGAAGGAGATGCACATGTGCACCGTAGCAGGCTGCAATGCTGCGTTCCCATCCCGCAGGAGCAGAGACAGGTGAGTGCTAGCAAGGTGAAAACCAACACAACCAAGGGTTAGGACCAATTGAATCGAGGCTAAATCCACTTGTCTGAGGTTCTTTATTAGTTCTACAGAATGGTGGAAGGTACCATGACAGCTAGACCTCTGTTTGTAAAAGTCATAGATGATGCTAAGATGGTCACATGACTGACTAAAGTTTGTTTGACTTCATTTGTTCCCCATAGTTAAGCAATATAAATGTCCCCATAAAGCTATAAAGGTGGTCCTCAAGGTTCAATCATGTATCTTGAATGTGTTTTAAAAGTTCCTTACATTCACTTGGCCGAGGTAACTACTCATTCTCACCAACAAACTGATCATGAACATCTCCAATCCAAGTAGGAATTCAAACTTACAGAACAAAGGTGTTTCATTTCAAACTACTTTCCTGATTGTGTCTTTTGTATCGTTTTTCTCTTCAGACACAGTGCAAATTTAAATTTACACCACAAGCTGTTGACCAAAGATCACTACATCTTCACTCCGTCCTGCAGGGACGTCACTACGGATTCTCACCCTGAATTCCCTCCTAAAGATCCTCTGAGCCAGACGTCTGTTATCTTCAAGGGAACAAACCGTACGGGCCTCGTGTTTCCGATGAGCAAATCCTCAGAGAGCGTAGAGGATCTGGTGGAGGACGAGGCGGTGTTGGACCTAAGCACCAGAGGAAGTGGTCACTCTTCTTCCTGGGACTCAGATGCGTGCAGCGAGGAGGAGCTCCCCCTGGAGGACAGCGATGAGAACGAGAGTTGTGATGGGTTGAATCCCAGTGCGGTCAGTCTCGGGCCGCAGGCCAACAACTCCTCCACACCCATCACCTGCCACGTCTGCCAGAAGGTTTACAGCAACAAGGGCACATTCAGGGCTCACTACAAAACTGTGCACCTTCGGCTCCTGCACAAGTGCAAGGTACCAGGGTGTGACACCACGTTCTCCTCCGTCAGGAGCCGCAACCGACACAGCCAGAACCCGAATTTACACCGGAACCTTCCGACAAACAACACCACCGTCACTCAGGAGTAGTGATGTATACGGCTGGTGAAATGTACCCTAATAATCAGCACTTGTGTGTAAGTGGAAAAGCACAGGCCTTCATAGATTCTACCTAAAATTCACACTGATGAACTGTCCCGAGTGGCTCAGAAGAGGGTTTTTCATCTTGCGCAAAATTTCAAGTAGCTAAGTTTTCATTAAATCCAAGTGAATGAAAAATATATAATGTGAATATGCTCTGTATAACAGAACAAAACATCAAGATATTATTAACCCTGGGCAGGTTGCTCTTTACAGAGATATTCTCTATGGTTAGAGCCTTTAGACAAAACACTTCAGTCAATAGAACGGTACAGGAAATGGCTTAATTGGTGTTAATTGGCCACAGGTACCACACTCCCAAACCCCTAAACATTAGAAGATGATGAAAATTCGATGATGTGGACTGTTAGAAAAGCCACATCTGAGAGGCTCTACATGGTTGCATGATTTTATTTCATGGGCTTTTATGTTATTTATTCCACTACAATTTAATTCCATACAAAAATATGTTGTTGATGTTGTTGTTGTTTTTTTTTGTTGTTTTTTTTTAAAAAAGTCATCACAACAATACTTCCTGTAACTTAGTGGATCAGTCTCATATCTAGAAATCAAAATTTAGCCCGAAGCAGAAGCACATCATGTTAAAAATGTATTTTTTACTACATTTCTAAACACTACCAAATACTTAAACAGCTCGATAACAGTGCTGTTACTGTTAATTTATTACAGAACAACATTCCCACAGTGAGACGGCTGATTCGGTCTTTGTTTTTTTTCTTTCTTTTTTTTTTGCTGAATAATCAAAAGAGATAAAATAACAAACCTGTCAGAACTATTCAGTACTTCACTAGCACAAACTATTATTATTATTATTATTATTATTCCTTTCATTACAATCGCAGCGGCATGACAATCACTATGTATATGGAAAATTTAACCACAACAAAGTATTAGTACATTTTATAGGGCGAGCAACAAACCTAGCAGTAAGGCTAGCTGCACAGCTAGCAGTAAGGCTAGCAATAATGAAATTACAGGGAAAAAAGTCAATATGACCAGGAACAGAAACTAACAAGGTAAAATTTAAGGGGACTGAGCTTGGTTTTCAGGTTAGCAGTATGGCTAACAGTAACGCTAGTGGTATAGTTAACAGTATGGCTAACAGTAACGCTAGTGGTATAGTTAACAGTATGGCTAACAGTAATGCTAGTGGTATAGTTAGCAGTATGGCTAACAGTAATGCTAGTGATATAGTTAGCAGTATGGCTAACAGTAATGCTAGTGATATAGTTAGCAGTATGGCTAACAGTAATGCTAGTGATATAGTTAGCAGTATGGCTAACAGTAATGCTAGTGATATAGTTAGCAGTATGGCTAACAGTAATGCTAGTGGTATAGTTAGCAGTATGGCTAGTAATAGTGTCAGTAAACCAAAAGCAAACCTTGCCATACAGTAAACAGCAATACGATTAGCATGAAACCTACTTGTGATGAAACCTACATGCTAGTGAGATTTTATTACTGTGTTTAAAACAAACAAATGGTGATTTGGTGAGTAGCTGATTATAACACAATTATACAAAATTAGCACTAATTTGAAATTGTCGCGAAAACATTTTGATCATGTGATGTGATACTGTTTTAAAGCGTGCCAAATCGGCTTTGTTTTAAAATTTTATTTCCTGAAATAAGCCCCAAATTTTTTAGTGATCATGCGGAAGGGAGCATCAACATCTCAACATGCTGCACTCGATTAAAAGAAATCTGGGTAATAAATATGCAGAACATCACTGGATAGATATCACAGACTCATGTTTTAATTCCAACGTTAAAACATGATTTAAAAATGTGAATACGATAACAAAGGGTCATGCCACCTGACTGAGACCTGCTGCATCAGCAAACACACGAATCTCAGCATTACAGTACTCTGGGTGACAGAGTGGGCGTGGCCAGTGAGGTCATCAAAATATTTACAGCTACTGTGGACCAAATGGTTTTACTTCCTGTTATGTGAGACAAGAATTTTTTCTTCTCTCTAGCATGTGCTGTGTTTGTGTGTTATCATTTTCTCGTTAGCCGAGTTATAAAACACCCCTTTGTTGTTGTTGTTTTTGTTTGTTCGTTTTTTACGGTAGCCCTGCTGCTACAGCAGCCTCATTTGCATAATACTTGTTTGCGATTTTTACATTTCTAAACCGAGAAACTTCTGAAAGCGTGTAACGTTCATGATGTTATGAGGTAGAAGTAGGAGGTTCTTTACAAACCGTCCATCAAACAAGAGGGCGGAGCTAAAACCAGGAAGTAGAGCATTGTTCAGTCATTTTTAAGGTCAGTGCTTTGTGCAAGTGCACCATAACGGACAGCTTCTGCGTCTGTGGTCATCTAATAACAAATAACATAAAGTATTCTGTTAACATTAAGGATCTTTAAGTTTATTTCAGAAATCCCCCCCAAACTGACCTTAACAAGAGAGAATTAAACGATAGAAACAGGTTGTTTTCTGATTTTTATTTCTTCTCTTGAGTGCATCTTATAGTCTGGAAAGTACGGTACAGTCCACATTAAATTTACAGCATCATGTAGGAGGTGCTGCAGATTTATCCAGAGTTTCATATCATTCTTAAACTGAAAGAATATTTAAAAAATTAAAAAACACATCATTCCCTACAGTATTTCATTTGTACCTGTCCTGAAGACATTATAAACACTGTACATAATCATACATATGACTCAGATGCTTGATTTCAATTAAACTGTACCTTGTGTGTGTGTGTGTGTGTGTGCTGAAGGTGCAGGATTCACCTGGTGTTCAGTAATATAACACGTTAACATGTTGACGTTTCCTCATGATTGTTGTTTTATCGTTTCGGGATATTTTGTGGCATTCCATGAATTCTGTTGTGTAAATTATTGTACAGTGTTGTGTCGTTGTTTTTTTTCTTATATGTTCTTGTGAACACTAAAGCTGACCAAAGATTCTTCATCATAAACGAGCAGTATTAATAATAATAATAATAATAATAATAACTCTAGTAATAACTGAACTTCTTTGCAGTCTGTGTTTGTATTTTGTGAGATTTGCTACGATTGGGAAAACAGAACTGTTTATTGTTGTAGCGTAGCTGGGCGTATGCTACGTGCACGGTGTTTAGCCTGGTTTTTATCCCTCTTCACAGACCTCCACCTTCTCCAACCACAAACCTGATGTCTCTCGTCTCTACCATGAAGCTTTTACTAATCTGAGCAGCCGATTCAGCAAAACCTAGCTTAGCTGTTTAATTCCAACCACAGTAGTTTAACTCACATTAGCTAGCTTGTTAACAACTCAATGTCAATCATTAACAAACTTTATACTGCTGAATGATTATTATGGAATTAAAACTATTTATTTCTAGTATTAGTATTTAGTATAAACACCATATTAAGCTAAAAACAAAAAAAAAAGGTCAAACAAAACACTACTGATGATAATATTATATATATATATATATATATTTAAAAAAAAATTTTAAAAAAAAGGAAAAAAGAAAGCAGCATAAGCTAAGCTAGCAGTCTCCCAAAACACAACAGTGCACTAATGTTAGCTAGCTAACTTGTCAGATTAACTCACCAGTAGCAGTTGGTGTACACTGTTTAGAATAACTTATTTGTTAAAATTACACATTATAATAGTTTAGCAATATTAGCTAAGCTAGTTCGGATTTGTTTATACTGTATTAACAGCAGTATCGAGCTTGCTGACGTTAGCTGGACTATTTTGCTGTCATCAGCACCAACCTAGCTAGCGTTATGTGTTTATTATGTATAGCGTACGCCCAGTTACACATGTATGAAATGAAATGAAATGTAAAAACTCCTACACACACACACACACATATACACACACACGTTTTTACAGTATTGTTGTCGTCATGTCACATTTATGCCACGTCTGCTCAAAAACAATTTAATAATGTTCACGTTTTTATTCTTGATTCGTTGTGACAATAATAAAAAGCCATGATTTCAGAGGCTGGACTCGAGTGTGTTGTCTCTCTCTCACACACACACACACACACACACACAAAGTAAACTGATAATTTTATACACATTTACACCTATAATAAAGATAAATAAATAAATGTACACCTATAATAAAGATAAATAAATTTACACCTATAATAAAGATAAATAAATAAATTTACACCTATAATAAAGATAAATAAATTAATTTACACCTATAATAAAGACAAATAAATAAATTTACACCTATAATAAAGATAAATAAATTTACACCTATAATAAAGATAAATAAATTAATTTACACCTATAATAAAGATAAATAAATTTACACCTATAATAAAGATAAATAAATAAATTTACACCTATAATAAAGATAAATAAATTAATTTACACCTATAATAAAGATAAATAAATTTACACCTATAATAAAGATAAATAAATAAATTTACACCTATAATAAAGATAAATAAATGAATTTACACCTATAATAAAGATAAATAAATTTACACCTATAATAAAGATAAATAAATAAATTTACACCTATAATAAAGATAAATAAATAAATTTACACCTATAATAAAGATAAATAAATTTACACCTATAATAAAGATAAATAAATAAATTTACACCTATAATAAAGATAAATAAATTTACACCTATAATAAAGATAAATAAATAAATTTACACCTATAATAAAGATAAATAAATAAATTTACACCTATAATAAAGATAAATAAATTTACACCTATAATAAAGATAAATAAATAAATTTACACCTATAATAAAGATAAATAAATAAATTTACACCTATAATAAAGATAAATAAATTAATTTACACCTATAATAAAGATAAATAAATAAATGTACACCTATAATAAAGATAAATAAATTTACACCTATAATAAAGATAAATAAATAAATTTACACCTATAATAAAGATAAATAAATTTACACCTATAATAAAGATAAATAAATAAATTTACACCTATAATAAAGATAAATAAATTTACACCTATAATAAAGATAAATAAATAAATTTACACCTATAATAAAGATAAATAAATTTACACCTATAATAAAGATAAATAAATAAATTTACACCTATAATAAAGATAAATAAATTAATTTACACCTATAATAAAGATAAATAAATTTACACCTATAATAAAGATAAATAAATAAATTTACACCTATAATAAAGATAAATGAATAAATTTACACCTATAATAAAGATAAATGAATAAATGAACATAGGGATGAAGTGTAGGGGTGAATTTATACATGTGGTATAGTATAACAGGTATAAAAGCTTAAAAGTACATGAAATATAGAGACATTGACATCTAATTAAGTATACAGATAAATAAAAATGTACCTATAATAAAGTATATATATATATATATATATATATATATATATATATATATATATATATATATATATATATATATATATACCAATAATAAAGTATTTATATCTATAATGAACACAGGCAATTGCATTAAGACTGGAAATGAAGCCCAGGTTCCCCTGAAACGTTTACCAAAGTGTCTGTTATTCACTAATGTTGGTGGAATTCAATATTTCAGTGAGTATAATGATTGAATATCTCACTGCAGTATGGTGTTGTTGGTTCATTACACAGCCTGCGTGAGAATCTCCTCTGAAGCCCCGACACGGTGCTGATCCACACCGAGTGAAGCCGAGAGTCTCTGGGTGTTTATCGCAGATCTGCGGACACTGTGTTTACACAACAAGGGGTTCACACTGAAAACAAGGGGTTCACACTGAAAACAAGGGGTTCACACTGAAAACAATAGGTTCACACTGAGAACAAGGGGTTCACACAGAGAACAAGGGGTTCACACAGAGAACAGGGGGTTCACACTGAGAAAAACAACCATCTTGGCGTTTATCGGACAGCGCACTCTTCGATCTATCTGTCCGCCTGGTCGCACTAACTGCCAATCACAGAAACGTGACTAATAATAAACACGTCTAACGTCTCACACGTTGGATCTCAGATTTGTTTATAATTCTAGCTAGCTGTCCCTTCCTTCTTCCCTCGCCGCCGTCGCCACCGGCTCGCTCAGTCGGGATAAATTCACAAATATAAAATCTCTATCCTGTGTGTATTTGTTTCTGTGAAGCTGCTTTGAGACAACGTCCATTGTAAAAAGCGCGATATAAATAACACCGAATTGAATCCTTCAGCTAGCAGCTTAGCTACTTTTGGGGACAAAATGGCCGACGCTGCTAATGTCGAGCTGAACACTGAAAAGTCTTTAGATGCTCATAATTATGAGGAGAAAACGAAACAAGAGCGCAGACCGACAACAAGTCCCTGTGAATTACTGTAGAGCCGATAACATGTTAGGACGAGTGCATTAATATAAATGTGTGTGTGTGTGTGTGTGTGTGTGTGTGTGTGTGTGTGTGTGTGTTTGCCAGTTTGTTTCTCTATTTTTAAACCCACCAGCCGTCACGGTATAAAAGAAATTCATACACCTACAATAATCCTATAATTAAAGGATAGTGTACAATATAGTATACAGTGGATGAATAAATATATACATGTAATAACGTATATATATGAGTATACTAACATAAAAGTGTGTAAAATATATGAATAATTTGATATATATATATACATATTGAAGTTATAGTGTTGCAGTATATCTAATAAATAGATGAATTAGATCATTAAATAGATGATTAATGAAATAGATTAATATTGCGTATAGAATTGAAGTATAAATGCTGCTGTGTTTGACTCTGTAAAAACGATGTTATTTATCCGTTAAATCCAGGTTTCTGTTGTTTCTGAAAGGATTCGTGAGCAGATGCTTTTCCCGACATGGAGACACTCTGCAGATCAATACGAGTTCAGATGTCACATCCATAACACTGCCACTGTCCTGATCAGGTTAGATTAGACACCAGGAGGAATCTCAGTGAGG
Source organism: Ictalurus furcatus (assembly GCF_023375685.1). NCBI lineage: Eukaryota > Metazoa > Chordata > Actinopteri > Siluriformes > Ictaluridae > Ictalurus > Ictalurus furcatus. Next base: position 36,350,279 of record NC_071258.1, on the reverse strand, counting down.
CCTCGTGCAGGATTTAAACTGTTTCAGAGTTTTAATATCGGATTTAAATTCAAATCTCAACAATCTCAACAACTTTTATTCCAAACACACGTAACAATTACAAAGGGGACAATAAACACATTTCTTTAAAAGGCTGAATGGAAAGAGCAAAGTATCTGGACATGAACACACACACACACACACACACACACACACACACACACACACACACACACACACACTCACACACTCACACACGGTGATACTAAAACTGAATTATGTTACTGAAGAGGAGACTGAAGGTGTGATCAGACTACAGCTAATTCCTTTATGTATGAATCAAAGGTATTGATTGAACCGATGGGTTTCACACACACACACACACACACACACACACACACACACACATACACACACACACACAAAGTGTTCCTTTCCATTCAGCCACATGGTTACACTATGGCACAGTTAGGAAAAATACACAAAAAATTTTTTTGGTTTAAATATTATGACAATAAACTGAATTGAGGTACTACACACACACACACACACACACACACACACACACACACACACACACTCAGTCAAGCACAAATCAAGCACATAGATCACATACAATCACACACTTTCTTCTTTACTCACTTAATTCATTACATACAAGGGGTCCAAGCACTTCAATCTGTTTTTGTCAGGATTTTTTTGTGTGTGTGAGTTACAGATCAAATCAGATGTCATGAGGACCCAAAATATGGCCTGATGGTGGCGCTACAGAGCATTATAACTCCTAAACCATACGCCGTATTTTGAACCTTGGCCTGTGCTGAAGAAGACAAGAATAAATAACATGATCCTTATTTTAATAAGAAATAAACTCCAGTTTATACCAGCGCAGCTGACGTGAGAGATTTATTCATTCATTATACTTTTAGCATTTTATAATTTTGGAACATTTAGCTCCTCTTTACTCTTGTTCGTCCATTTAGAAAAGAAAACTAAACTAAATTGCAGTGCATTCTGGGTAACATGTGTTCCTGAAGTTCATGACCTTCTTCATGTAATATTTAACCTGAGCTGATAAACGAACAGAAATGGAGGAGGGCAGAAGAGAACAAGATCCGCACTGCCACCTAGTGGACAAATGACATCATGACTTTATTACTATTTTTATTTTTGCCTGTAACTCATTTTGAGTGTGTGTGAGTGTGTGTGTGTGTGTGTGTGTGTGTGTGTGTGTGTGTGTACATATTTCTGCTTTAAACAACTGTTCCAGAAAAAGCAGCCTGTATTTTAGCTTATTTCTGTAAATAATTAGTGTAAGTCTATGCTGACTAAAAGAATAAGGTTGTAAGTAGAGGAGGTGAAAATGAGGTTCCTGTAATAGTCAATGTCTGATGTATACAAAACCACATCTACATACGCCAGAGGCATTTTGGAAACAGGTGCTGTAGACTGATAAAGTAAAAACTGAACTCTTTGGACCCAGTCACCACAGGTATATTTGGAGGGAAAAAAGGTTCAGCTTTTGATGAAATGAAAACCTTGCCTGAAGGTGGAGCTATTCTGCTTTGGGGTTGTGTGGCAGCCAGTGGAACCGGAAGCATTACGCAGGTAGACGGGAGAATAGATTCCAACAAATATCAGCAAATTCTCGAAGGAACTGTGACAGTCAAGAATCCGGAGCTGAAAAGGGCTGGGTCCGACAGCAGGACAGTGATCCAAAACAAACCTTCAATCCACCATGAACTACTTCAAGAAACTCAAGCTTTTGGAATGGCCCTCACGGTCCCCTGACCTGAACATCACTGAAAATCTGTTTGTAGAGCTGAAACATGATGTGCATGAAAGATGGCCAAACAATACCCTTGGTAGGGTGTCCAAACTTTTTCACATGCAACAATTACTTTCTTTTTCATTTCACTTTTTCATCATGGAATATAAAGTTTCTGAATTAACATTTGCAGAAAATATTATTTTAGTAGTTTGCTGCAGACGTGTTTATTTCTATTCACTTAAAAAAACAAAAAACATGTCATTTGGCCAAGGATACTACTGTGTGTGTGTGTGTGTGTGTGTGTGTGTGTGTGTGTGTGTGTGTTCAGTAGTGTATATGTGTATGTTCAGGACAGTAGTGTATGTCTATCTTTAGTAGTGAATGCGTGTGTGATAGTAATGTATGTGTGTGTGTGTTCAGGTCAGTAGTGTGTGTGTGTGTGTGTGTGTGTGTTCAGTAGTGTATGTGTGAGTTCAGTTCAGTAGTGTGTGTGTGTGTCTGTGTGTGTGTCTTCAGTAGTGTATGTGTGAGTTCAGTTCAGTAGTGTGTGTGTGTCTGTGTGTGTGTGTGTTCAGTAGTGTATGTGTGAGTTCAGTTCAGTAGTGTATGTGTGAGTTCAGTTCAGTAGTGTATGTGTGAGTTCAGTTCAGTAGTGTGTGTGTGTCTGTGTGTGTGTGTGTTCAGTACTGTGTGTGTGTGTGTTCAGTAGTGTATGTGTGAGTTCAGTTCAGTAGTGTATGTGTGAGTTCAGTTCAGTAGTGTATGTGTGAGTTCAGTTCAGTAGTGTGTGTGTGTGTCTGTGTGTGTGTGTTCAGTAGTGTATGTGTGAGTTCAATTCAGTAGTTTGTGTGTGTCTGTGTGTGTGTGTGTGTTCAGTAGTGTGTGTGTGTGTTCAGTAGTGTATGTGTGAGTTCAGTTCAGCAGTGTGTGTGCGTCTGTGTGTGTGTGTGTGTGTGTGCGCGTCTGTGTGTGTGTGTGTGTGTGTTCAGTAGTGTATGTATGAGTTCAGCAGTGGATGTGCTTGTATTCAGTAGTGAATGTGTGAGTTCAGTTCAGTAGTGTGTGTGAGTTCAGTAGTGTGTGTGAGTTCAGTAGTGTGTGTGAGTTCAGTAGTGGATGTATCTGTTCAGCAATGTGCTTACTTTGGGTGTGTTCAGTTCAGTAGTGCATGTCTGTGTTCAGTACAGTATGTGTGAGTTCAGTAGTGTATGTTTATTCAGTAGTGGATGTGTTCAGTTCAATAGAGTATGTTTATTGTCAGTGGTGTATGTGTGTGTTCAGTAATGTACAGTATGTGTTCAGTTCATTAGTGGATGTCTACAGTAGTGTATTTGTGTGTATTCAGTAGTGTATGTGTAAGATCAATTCAGTAGTGTGAGTGTGTGTGTGTGTGTGTGTGTGTGTGTGTGTTCAGTAGTGTATGTGCTTGTATTCAGTAGTGTATGTGTAAGTTCAATTCAGTAGTGTGAGTGTGGGTGTGTGTGTGTGTGTGTGTGTGTGTTCAGTAGATCACTCTTCTGGATTTCAAAAGCCAGCTGCGCTTTCGGACGTCTAAGGTCATCAGTTTGGACTCGACGTGGAGTTTACCTCTCTGTGAAGCTCTGTATGTGCAAGGCCGTCGTATTATCCTCCATGCTCTATGGCTCGGAAACATGGACCGTCTACCAGCGGCACGCCAAGAAATTGATTCACTTCCACCTCAATTGCCTTCGACGTATACTCGCCATCAAATGGCAGGACAGAATCAGAACACCTGGCATAGAGAAGTGAAACAAGGAACCGCAGCCTCCGAAGAAAAAAGAATCAACGAAGCAAGAAAGAAGCGCCAAGCCAGAAAACAAGCCGGAAGCCAAAGGCCCATACCCCAACACAGGAATCGACCGGTCTGCCCACACTGCGGTCGCACACGTCGTGGACATTTGCGTGTACATAGAAACGCCGCTCCGCTTCAAACTTCTCCATAATGGAGGCATAAAAATGGAAAACTTCAGTCCTCCTGAGTGTTCAGTAGTGTATGTGTGTGTTCATTGTGTGTTCAGTAGTGTGTGTGTGTGTGTGTTCAGTAGTATGTGTGTTCAGTTCAGTAGTGTATGTGTGTGTTCAGTAGTGTACATGTGTGAGTTCTGTTCAGTTGTGTATGTGTGAGTCCAGTAGTGTGTGTGTATATATTCAGTAGTATGTGTGTTCAGTTCAGTAGTGTATGTGTGTGTTCAGTAGTGTACATGTGTGAGTTGAGTCCAGTAATGTAGTGTATATATATTCAGTAGTATGTGTGTTCAGTTCAGTAGTGTATGTGTGTGTTCAGTAGTGTACATGTGAGAGTTCTGTTCAGTTGTGTATGTGTGAGTCCAGTCATGTAGTGTATATATATTCAGTAGTATGTGTGTTCAGTTCAGTAGTGTATGTGTGTGTTCAGTAGTGTACATGTGAGAGTTCTGTTCAGTTGTGTATGTGTGAGTCGTCATGTAGTGTATATATATTCAGTAGTATGTGTGTTCAGTTCAGTAGTGTATGTGTGTGTTCAGTAGTGTACATGTGTGAGCTGAGTCCAGTAATGTAGTGTATATATATTCAGTAGTATGTGTGTTCAGTTCAGTAGTGTATGTGTGTTCAGTAGTGTACATGTGTGAGTTCTGTTCAGTTGTGTATGTGTGAGTCCAGTCCTGTAGTGTATATATATTCAGTAGTATGTGTGTTCAGTTCAGTAGTGTATGTGTGTGTTCAGTAGTGTACATGTGTGAGTTGAGTCCAGTAATGTAGTGTATATATATTCAGTAGTATGTGTGTTCAGTTCAGTAGTGTATGTGTGTGTTCAGTAGTGTACATGTGTGAGCTGAGTCCAGTAATGTAGTGTATATATATTCAGTAGTATGTGTGTTCAGTTCAGTAGTGTATGTGTGTGTTCAGTAATGTACATGTGTGAGTTCTGTTCAGTTGTGTATGTGTGAGTCCAGTCCTGTAGTGTATATATATTCAGTAGTATGTGTGTTCAGTTGAGTAGAGTATTTGTGAGTTCAAAATTGTCTGTGTTACGGTCAGTGGTGCAGCTCCATACGCAGCACGCTGTGATGTTCTGTGTGTTCTGACTCCTTTCTATCAGAAGCAGAATGAACGTTTTCAGTAGTGTGTGCTACAGTAGATCTTCTGTGAGATCGGACCAGACGGACTAGCCTTCTCTCCCCATGCGCATCTATGAGCTTTGGGTGTCCATGACCCTGTCACCAGGTCACTGGTTCTCCTTCCACTTTTGGTAGGAACTAACCACTGCACACCGGGAACACCCCACACACCTGCTGTTTTGGAAACGCCCATTCTTCCTGCTTCCAACACATCAACTTCTAGAACTGACTACCCCCCCCCCCCCCCCCCCCCCAACTGTAACGAGATAAACAATTTTATTCACTTCACCTGCAAGTGGTCTTAATCTTATGGCTGATCGGTGTGTGTGTGTGTGTGTGTGTGTGTGTGTGCGTGCGCGCGCCAGCATAATCCACCGTGGGGGGGACAACACTGCGCGCCACATTTTGCGCGCGAACAGGTCACATTTTCAGTTTCATATTCACGCAGGACTTCATTAAGGCGCGCGCGCGCACAAACACACACACACACACACACCGCGGCGTAGCTAGCTCTCTCCATCCTCGGAGGCGCTGGATGGAATTTTTGCTCTGTTGACCTTCACACGTATTGGGGTTTGAACAGAGAGAGGGAGAAACAGAGGAGGGAAGAAGAAAGAAAGACAGGAAGAAGAAGAAGAAGAGTGTGTGTTGTGTGCTGAGTGTGTGAGGTGTTTTTTTTTTCATTCCCGGGCCTTCTCTCTCTCTCTCTCTCTCTCTCTCTCTAGCTCTCTCAGTCTTTTTCATTATTTATTTCCGTTATTGATGGTGGGAGATTTCCGCGCGTGCACGAATCGCGTGGTGACATTTGTGACATTTTGGGTGTTTTCCGAGCGCGCGCCATGGCTCGGCCGCGACCCCGCGACTATAAAGCAGGAGATCTGGTTTTCGCCAAGATGAAGGGATACCCGCACTGGCCCGCGAGGGTGAGTACAGAGCCGAGCCGCGCTCCTGCGCTCCGAGTCCGGCGGCCCGAGCCACGACGCCCCGCTGCTCCGCTCCGGCTCTAGGCCCGCCATTTTATTCCCTCCGCTCGGAACCCAAGAGAGTTCGCATTTAAACGGGTTTCGAGGTCCATTTTGTGTCCTTTATATATATATGTGTGTGTGTGTGTGTGTGTGTGTGGTAGGCAATGGCGCTGTTGCCTCTCAGGTGTGTGTGTGTGTGTGTGTGTGTATGTGTGTGTGTGTGTTTTTCTCCGAATTTCCGCCCTTCGCTTTAGCGCCTTTTCTCCACCTTCAGCTCCATCGATATATCGATCATATCCGGACTGTTTACGCTTTCATCTTACCGCTGTTTACCAACGCACGCGCACAGTTCGCGGTTTTTCCTCCTAAAGCTCGGAACGGAAATCAGACCGGCCTGATGGGGATCAGATGAGGTTGTAGTGGGTCTGGATGAAGAAGGAGATGTTCCAGGTGTTTCTCCTCATGGTGGATTTACACAGTGTTCGATTCGTCTTTATTTACTGATTTATTTATTTTAGTATTTTATATAGCGTCTTACAGACACAGGGTCATAACTGCGTCATGACAGAATAACACCTTTTTATTCATTCCTGTCAAATCTCTCTCTCTCACACACACACACACACGGAGTTCCTGTTCAGAAACAGTTCTTAGGTTCAGCTCAGAGCCACCACACACACACACACACACACACACACACACACACACACACACGTTTGTGCTAACACCATTCACAACCAGCATTAAAGGTGCAGTAAGGAACTGCGTCCTCGAAGCCCCGCCCCCCTCGCTGTGCCACACACCCCTTCCTTCAAAAGGAAGAGACACACCCCCTTCTGCACCAATCAGAGACAGCTTGTGTATACTCTACATCAGAGCAGCTTATAGTTTTGGAGCAGATCTAAAACAGATACTTTATATTTAATGTTTAAATATTAATGAAAGCTTTATAATTATAAATAATACACTTTGAAGTGGTGGGTATATTTCTAAGTGACTAAGAATTTTGACTCTGAATTAGGTGTGTGTGTATGTATGTGTGTGTATGTGTATGCGTGTGTGTGTGTGTGTGTGTGGTGTATGAGTGTGTGTGTGTGTGTGTGTGTGTGTGTGTGTGTGTGTGTGTGTTTAATTCCACTCCTATTGTTGTTTGTCCCTGCAGTACGTTGTTGGTTCTGTTTCCCAGAATGTAAATAAATGAAAGCGCGGTGACTCTGCAGCCCGCTCGCACCGCGACTCTGAACTCAGAGCGGAGAATAAACACGTAAACACTTCTCCATCGGCTCGTCTTCAAACAAAAAAACTTTTCCTCAGAATGTTTCTGACGAGCCACGACACCACTTCGCTAATCAGACTAGAAAGAGTCACTGAACGAACTCCTTCCCTCCGGACCGTCTGTGGTTCTCTCTGCAGCTAGTCTCGGATCCGGCGAGCCGCGTTTCTCTGAGTAATTTTCATAAAAGCACGTGACTGGATAAACCGAAATACAAAATGGTTCTTGTGTGGAGTTTAGTCACTAAATTATGGTCAGGTTTTTCCCCCACACGTCTATCAGCTCTGCTACGTTACTGCACCACCCGGATATATAAATAAGACCTTTAAAAAAGTCACTGTGTTAGCACTCGGTGTTCAGTTTTTACTAATCACTATATTTACATTTTTCAGAATTTAATTAGCCGGATATTTCGAAGTGTGGTCTATCTTACTCGTAAACCTTTCTGTCGTTAGTGTCACATTACATGATCTGTAATGTTTACACCAGCACCGTTCACAGCATTAAAGGTGCGATAAGGAACTCCTAAAGCTAAGTTCTTGGTTGCCTAGCAACAGAGTTTTGAATGACTCGAGACACCAGGATATCGTGTGTTAAATTTTCCCTGTCACAAGCACAAATTGGCTGAATCCTGACTACTTTATCTAATAGCAGAAACAGGAAGTGATGTCATTCAATACCTCTGCTTATAATAATAATAAGAATAATAATAATAATAGTAATAAATGTTATAGCACATGTAGGTTCTATATACAAAGGTTCTTTGTTGCAATTATTCAGAATATGTATGTTTATATATGTATGATATCTACTCTGTTTTGATTGGTCAGTGGTAATCTCTGCTGTTTTCTGATTGGCTGCAGATCGATGAGCTGCCAGAGGGAGCTGTGAAGCCTCCTGCTAATAAATATCCCATCTTCTTCTTTGGCACCCATGAGACGTAAGTGTGTGTGTGTGTGTGTTTTTAAAAAATGGAACCTCCTCCAGTCAGAGGGAAAGCTGGAACTTTCAGTTTTCCACATCTTCATCACAGAGTTTACACTTCTCTACTGTTTCTCACTAACACACACACTGCTAACTTGTGTGTGTGTGTGTGTGTGTGTGTGTGTGTGTGCCTCCTGTAGTGCGTTCCTCGGCCCTAAAGATCTGCTGCCGTATAAAGAATATAAAGAAAAGTTCGGCAAGTCGAATAAGAGGAAAGGCTTCAATGAGGGACTGTGGGAGATCGAGAACAACCCCGGGGTCAAGTTCACCGGCTACCAGGTGTGTGTGAGTGTGTGTGTGAGTGTGTGTGAGTGTGTGTGTGTGTGTGAGTGTGTGTGAGTCACAGTGTGAGTGTGTGTGTGAGTCACAGTGTGTGTGTGTGAGTGACAGTGTGAGTGTGCGTGTGTGTGTGAGTCACAGTGTGAGTGTGTGTGTGAGTCACAGTGTGTGTGTGTGAGTGACAGTGTGAGTGTGTGTGTGTGTGTCACAGTGTGTGTGAGTGACAGTGTGAGTGTGGGTGAGTGTGTGTGTGTGTGAGTCACAGTGTGTGTGTGTGAGTGACAGTGTGTGTGTGTGAGTGACAGTGTGTGTGTGTGAGTCACAGTGTGTGTGTGTGTGTGTGTGAGTCACAGTGTGAGTGTGTGTGTGAGTCACAGTGTGTGTGTGTGAGTCACAGTGTGAGTGTGTGTGTGAGTCACAGTGTGTGTGTGTGAGTGACAGTGTGGGTGAGTGTGTGTGTGTGTGAGTCACAGTGTGTGTGTGTGTGAGTCACAGTGTGTGTGTGTGAGTGACAGTGTGAGTGTGTGTGTGTGAGTCACAGTATGAGTGTGTGTGTGAGTGTGTGTGTGTGTGTGAGTCACAGTGTAAGTGTGAATGTTAAATGTAGAGAAGCATGTAACAGGAGGAGCGTGAATGACGTGTTTGCTCTTTAAATGTTAAATCATCTCGAGATTTTAATCACAGAGCCATGAAAATACTTTCCTGGTAGTTTCACTGTATGTGTGTACCCCCCCCCCCCCCACACCCATCCACCCCATACAGACACACACACACACACACACCCACACCCACACACACCCACTTATCAAGGGTGGATGTGCATCTTACAACTATTTTATCACTAACACGTGTGTTATTTTTCCTGGTCCATGACATCATTGTATGTGGGCGTGTCCTAACTCATTACATCATCAATTTTTTAAATTTAATAATAATTATTTGTTGCTTTGAGAATGTCTCAACTCACCAGCAAGCAGAATGAAGATTCTCCACCAGAGGGCGCTGTTACTCACATAACCTGTGTGTCTCTGATCTTTATTACTGTGAACCCGATCAGGTGTGTGGTTTAGGACACGCCCACTGTGGACACAGAGTTTATATGGACTGTATAGTGAATACTGTGTGTGTGTGTGTGTGTGTAGAGCGTGCAGCAGCAGAGCTGGTCGGAGGGGGAGGGGGCTGATGCAGCAGACGGCAGCAGTGAGGGTGAGGAAGGTGAATCCATCGGAGAGGAAGAAGAAGGAAAGGTGAAGGGTGAAAAGGTCGGATCGAAACGGAAAAAGACCGCGTCTTCAAAGGTACGCCGGACGAATCTGTTTTTATTAACGTTTTTAATATAGTCCCTGGGAAAGAGGTGGGACTTACGTTAGAGAGGGGCGGAACTCTTCAGAGAAACGCTTACCTGAGAAAGGGGTGTGGTTAACTGGTATCTCAATAAAAAAAAAGGCTGAACCTTATCTATGGCTTATCACCTGAAAAATGGGCGGAGCTCACCTGCAACTAGGTGAGAAAGAGGATTAACCCACAGGTGACCTGTGAAAGGGGCAGGACTTCCTTGTATATCCTTTGAAGAGGGGGCGGGATTAGCCGAGAAGCTCTACTTCACCTGATAAAGGGGTGGAGCCAGTCTAAGGAGGCAAGGCTCACCTGTATTTAGGAAAGGTGTGAAGTAAACATGAGAACAGGTCATCAGAGAAAGGGACAGGTTTACCTGAGAAGTGAGAGTGGACACATTAGGCATTAGGGTCTTATGACAGAGGTACAAGCTCAACATAAAATGAGAAATTAGAAAGGGGCGGAGCTTGTGTCTCCCAGATGTGGACAGATGTGAGGTAGTGTTGTTACACCTGTCCTTCTCAGTGGTGGCTCAGTGGTTAAAGGCCCTGGGTTACTGATCAGAAGGTCCGGAGTTCAAGCCCCAGCACTGCCAAGATACCACTGTTGGGCCCTTGTGTGTGTGTGTGTGTATATATATATATATATATATATATATGTATATGTGGTGATAATGTTGTCATAATGTGGTGGTGGTGATGTGGTTATATTGTGGTGATAATGTGGTGATAATATTGTGGTATTGTGGTGATAATAATGTGGTGATAATGTGATAATATTGTGGTGATAATGAGGTGATAATGTGCTAATATTGTGGTGATAATGTTGTGATATTGTGGTGATAATGTGATATTGTGATAATAATGTGGTGATATTGTGGTGATAATGTGGTGATATTGTGTGATAATGTGATAATATTGTGGTGATAATGTGATATTGTGATAATAATGTGGTGATAATGTGGTGATATTGTGGTGATAATGTGATAATATTGTGGTGATATTGTGGTGATAATGTGGTGATATTGTGTGATAATGGGATAATATTGTGGTGATATTGTGGTGATAATGTGATAATATTGTGGTGATATTGTGGTGATAATGTGGTGATATTGTGTGATAATGGGATAATATTGTGGTGATGTGGTGATATTGTGGTGATAATGTGGTGATATTGTGGTGATTATGTGGTGATAATGTTGTGATATTGTGGTGATAATGTGATATTGTGGTGATAATAATGTGGTAATATTGTGGTGATAATGTGGTGATAATGTGATATTGTGATATTGTGGTGATAATAATGTGGTGATATTGTGGTGATAATGTTGTAATGATATTGTGGTGATAATGTTGTAATATTGTGGTGATAATATTGTGGTGATAATGTGATAATATTGTGGTGATAATGTGGTGATATTGTGGTGATAATGGGATAATATTGTGGTGATGTGGTGATATTGTGGTGATAATGTGGTGATATTGTGGTGATTATGTGGTGATAATGTTGTGATATTGTGGTGATAATGTGATATTGTGGTGATAATAATGTGGTAATATTGTGGTGATAATGTGGTGATAATGTGATATTGTGATAATGTGGTGATATTGTGGTGATAATAATGTGGTGATATTGTGGTGATAATGTTGTAATGATATTGTGGTGATAATGTTGTAATATTGTGGTGATAATATTGTGATAATGTGATAATATTGTGGTGATAATGTGGTGATATTGTGGTGATAATGTGGTGATATTGTGGTGATAATGGGATAATATTGTGGTGATAATGTGGTGATATTGTGGTGATAATGTGGTGATATTGTGGTGATAATGGGATAATATTGTGGTGATGATGTGGTGATATTGTGGTGATGATGTGGTGATATTGTGGTGATAATAATGTGGTAATATTGTGGTGATAATGTGGTGATATTGTGGTGATAATGTGGTGATATTGTGGTGATAATGGGATAATATTGTGGTGATGATGTGGTGATATTGTGGTGATAATGTGGTGATATTGTGGTGATAATGGGATAATATTGTGGTGATAATGTGATAATATTGTGGTGATAATGTGGTGATATTGTGATAATGTGGTGATAATGTGGTGATATTGTGGTGATAATGGGATAATATTGTGGTGATATTGTGGTGATAATGGGATAATATTGTGGTGATAATGTGGTGATATTGTGGTGATAATGTGGTGATATTGTGGTGATAATGGGATAATATTGTGGTGATAATGTGGTGATATTGTGGTGATAATGTGATAATATTGTGGTGATAATGTGGTGATATTGTGGTGATAATGTGGTGATATTGTGGTGATAATGGGATAATATTGTGGTGATAATGTGGTGATATTGTGGTGATAATGTGGTGATATTGTGGTGATAATGGGATAATATTGTGGTGATGATGTGGTGATATTGTGGTGATAATGTGGTGATATTGTGGTGATAATAATGTGGTAATATTGTGGTGATTATGTGGTGATATTGTGGTGATAATAATGTGGTAATATTGTGGTGATAATGTTGTGATATTGTGGTGATAATGTGGTGATATTGTGGTGATAATGTGATAATATTATGGTGATATTGTGGTGATATTATGGTGATAATATTGTGGTGATATTGTGGTGATAATGTGATAATATTGTGGTGATGTGGTGATAATGTGGTGATATTGTGGTGATAATGTGATAATATTGTGATAATATTGTGGTGATAATATTGTGGTGATGTGGTGATAATGTGATAATATTGTGGTGATAATGTGGTGATATTGTGGTGATAATGTGATAATATTGTGGTGATAATATTGTGGTGATGTGGTGATAATGTGATAATATTGTGGTGATAATATTGTGGTGATGTTGTGGTGATATTGTGGTGATAATGTGATAATATTGTGGTGATAATATTGTGGTGATGTTGTGGTGATAATGTGATAATATTGTGGTGATAATATTGTGGTGATGTTGTGGTGATAATGTGATAATATTGTGGTGATAATATTGTGGTGATGTTGTGGTGATAATGTGATAATATTGTGGTGATAATATTGTGGTGATGTTGTGGTGATAATGTGGTGATATTGTGGTGATGTTGTGGTGATAATGTGGTGATATTGTGGTGATAATGTGATAATATTGTGGTGATAATATTGTGGTGATGTTGTGGTGATAATGTGATAATATTGTGGTGATAATATTGTGGTGATGTTGTGGTGATAATGTGATAATATTGTGGTGATAATATTGTGGTGATGTTGTGGTGATAATGTGATAATATTGTGGTGATAATATTGTGGTGATGTTGTGGTGATAATGTGGTGATATTGTGGTGATGTTGTGGTGATAATGTGGTGATATTGTGGTGATAATGTGATAATATTGTGGTGATAATATTGTGGTGATGTTGTGGTGATAATGTGATAATATTGTGGTGATAATATTGTGGTGATGTTGTGGTGATAATGTGATAATATTGTGGTGATAATATTGTGGTGATGTTGTGGTGATAATGTGATAATATTGTGGTGATAATATTGTGGTGATGTTGTGGTGATAATGTGGTGATATTGTGGTGATGTTGTGGTGATAATGTGGTGATATTGTGGTGATAATGTGATAATATTGTGGTGATAATATTGTGGTGATGTTGTGGTGATAATGTGATAATATTGTGGTGATAATATTGTGGTGATGTTGTGGTGATAATGTGATAATATTGTGGTGATGTTGTGGTGATAATGTGGTGATGTTGTGGTGATAATGTGGTGATATTGTGGTGATAATGTGATAATATTGTGGTGATAATATTGTGGTGATGTTGTGGTGATAATGTGATAATATTGTGGTGATGTTGTGGTGATAATGTGATAATATTGTGGTGATGTTGTGGTGATAATGTGGTGATAATGTGGTGATCGGTGAAGATCGGTGGAAGAGTTACTCAGTGATACGAGGATGGAGGATGGAGCACCTGCTGCACCTGAATGTGTGTCATAGCTACAGCGACTGTTTCCATGCACCTCAGAACACACTCCATCTCCACATAGCAACTGTTGCCTAGCAACAGGCGCCGACATTTCTGCCTTCCATGTTCTGTAATGACAGTAGTGGAGCGTACCATTGGGGTCGGGGGGTGTTGCGTGAGAGTATGAAATTAAAGATGTGAAAAGATCGTATTATTATTATTATTATTATTAACCATGAGACTGTAACGAGGATAGATAAATCATGTAATTGTGTGTGTGTGTGTGTGTGTGTGCTCCAGAAGTCGAAGTTGTCCAGGAAGTGCTCAGCTGAGGAGGAAGAGGAGAAGGATGGTAAAGAAGAAGAGGAGAAGAGAGACAACGATAACGATCTGCAGAACTCAGACAAGAAGACGTGTCCAGGGGTATGTATATCTGTCTGTCTGTATATCTGTCTGTCTGTCTGTATATCTGTCTGTCTATATATCTGTCTGTCTGTCTGTATATATGTCTGTGTGTTTGTATATCTGTCTGTCTGTTTGTATATATGTCTGTCTTTATATCTGTCTGTCTGTCTGTCTGTATATCTGTCTGTATATCTGTCTGTCTGTCTGTCTGTCTGTCTGTCTGTGTATTTGTCTTTCTCTGTGTGTCTATCTGTCTGTTTGTCTTTCTCCCTATGTTTGTCCTTCTTTCTCTCTGTTCATCTGCTTTCTCTCTCCATCTGTCTGTCTGTCTGTCAGTTGAAGTTATGGCCTCCTCACAGTCAGTCAGTTCTGGTGATCTGCTACATGTCGTATATAAACACTATAATGTTTTTACATGTTTATTACAGCTGTATAAAATGTTACATATTATAAACGTGACTGATGGAGTATTTCTGTGTGTGTGTGTGTGTGTGTGTGTGTGTTCCAGCAGAACCAGCTGCTGCGAGAGGAACATTAGGTCCTGAAGAACATCTGATCATGTTGTGGTTTGTTCCGTGCTGTTGGAAATGTAACTCGCTTTGACATCATCAAAATAAAAAATAAAATCAAATAAAAAACATTGTTATTATAAACTCACCGATCAGTAAATAATATTACAGCCACAAGTACAGAGAAATTCATCCACGTCTCATCAGCAGAGCCAAGCTGAAGCTAAAGCACGTAGAGTTAAAGGGGCGGTAAGTCGTATCCTCTATTACAGATGCAGGTTGTAAAGCTCTCCACTGGATTCGATTGAAGACAGTTTTGTCCTTCCAGCGTTCCAGAGTCAGTGTGTGAAGTGTGAATTCGGCTGAAATGTTGCTTACTGCCCCTTTAATGTGCAGTGTTAATTACACTTTATCAGATGTAATATAGTCATCAGTTTAGCGTAATGTTCTAGCTGTAGCTGTTATAGCTGGACTGTTCGCCTGGAAACCAGCCCACTCTCTCTCCGTAAACCCTCTGACCTTTCACTTTGAACCCTGACCTTTCAGCCTGAACCTGAGCTTCCCAACGTAAACCTTGACTCTGTATACTTTAGGGATGCACCGAAATGAAAATTCTTGGCCAAAGTCAAATATAATGAAAAACTAGGCCGAATACCGAACACGTTTTTTCGCGTTTTTTCCATTTATTTTGACATTTTTTTCACCATTGCATAAATTAAATAGTCAGAATGTGCTTTTTACTATTTTGTCTTGCTTTTCAAAGAAAAAAATCAATTACAAAAATTACAATTTCAAAATATTTATTTAAAACTGAACATTTTTTTTAATTCCAGCAGGCATAGGCTACCAACAAGGTACAATATAACTTTAAATAAATAAATGAGTAAAATTAAAATATTGTGATGTGGTCATCTTTGAGCCCTTGAATAGCCGATGTTCGGCCTGTAACTGACTGCTGAAAGAATGGAACACTCTGTAGCCTACAACTAAAAGTGCAATGACAAGAGTGCAAAACAGTGGATGGACCCACAACAAATGAATTGTCCTAGACATATCTCTACTTCTTTAACGGCCATTCTTACATCTTTCTCTGACACTTTAAAATGCTTCCACACTGCCGACATGTTCGCTACAATTAAAGCTCCGCGCGTCTCACTCTGGTTGCTGGGCTGTTTGGTCGCGCCATCAAACACGTCATTGTTCGGTCAAATTTATATAATTTATTAATTTATGAATAATTTCGGTTGCCGAACGTTCGGTGCATCCCTAGTACACTTTCACCTGAATGTTTCATTAAAACCCTGACAGTTTCCCCAACCTTTGTCCCAAATGCTGACCTTTGTCCTTAAACATTAACCTTGACCCTTCAACATAACACTGGTCATGTTTTTCTGCCTTTCTATAAGCTTTTACTTTAACACTACCTTTTAAATGTAAGCTCTGACCTTTGACCCTAACCCTGACAATTTAACCCAGCCTTTTTTCCTTGCTAAGCCCTTATCGTTAACCCTAATGCTGACCTTTCACCCTAATGTTGTTTTTCTTTCTACATTAACTCTGACTCTGTCTGTAACCTTTGTTCTAACACTACCCTTTAAACCTAAACTCCTATCTTTGACCCTGTCCTTGACCTTTCACCTTGACCTCCTTCTGAAACATTTACAGTAAAAAAAACTTCCTTTTAAACCTTTGACCTTAATCTTGACCTTTCATCATTTACCTTAAACTCTAATCTTTGACCCTAGCCTTAAACCCTGACCTCTTTCTGTAACTCACCCTAACCCTACCCCTGTGCCTAAACTCTGACCTTTCAACTCAGCATTTTTACCCTAAACCTTTACATTTCTTGTTTTCCATAACCTTTCACCTTTCACCTTAATTTTGTTACCCTTAACCCTAAACTTTCACCCTGACCTATCAGTCTAACTCTGACCTTTTACCCTAAACTGTCACCTTTTATTTCAATTCCTGATCTTTCATGGCACTCTACACTCTCTTCTTTGATATTTTATCCTCTGACCTTTGACCCTGTCCATGTCGTGTGTATAAACCCGTGAAGGACAGACACAGAGAGAGAGAGAGAGAGAGAGAGAGAAGTATAAATAGTGGATTTGAGTAACACACTGTTGATGGTTTGAGTTCATGTTGCTGTAGAATTCGGGACCACGCTAACGGATAAATGCTCTTTTGGGTTTTTTAAAATGTTCTTTTGTTTTTTTTTTTTTGTTGTTTTTTTTATAATTAAAGTGAATTCTGGTTCCTGTGTCCGTGCGCTCGCTTGTTTCTTAGCTCTTTAGTGGCATGCTGTCTGTCCTATTAATTCTGTAAGATAGAAATCATTCGGAGATTAGCGCTGAGTCTGAAGCAGGAGGTGTCTCCTACCGTTTAGCACTTCATCACGTCATCCCTGAACTGAAGACGCTCTTTTACTTCCTGATCTGTGTTTATATAAAGAATATATTCTATTTATTTTTGATGATGGTAGATGATACATCTGTGGTAAATGTTAGCGCGTTCACACGTCCTGATTTAGTCACATGACACGCGTTTCTGCGTCAGCGTGGGTGGAGCTTAAAGTGATCCTATGACACCATCAGGGAGCCTGCTGGTACACACAGCCAACTTCCTGTTACAGTGCGTAACTACACTCGCACGTCAAGCCAAAGAGTAAAAAAAAAAAGTCTTGAGGTGATGTCACACAATCGAGTCCACTGATTGGATGATGAGATTAACCATAAACCACGCCCATTGTTAACTCAAATCTGCCTGTCAGTGAGTAAAATCAGGACGTAGAGATCATCAGTGTAGATTTTTTGCCCCTCCTTATCTTTGTTATGCTCGTTACAGTTCTATCTTACATTTTCAACGTTTGTAGTTCACTGTAAACTGTTTTTCCTGTTTATTCACAAGACTTTTACAGAATAAATTTGTTGGAATGCACAGTTTCATGTCTGCTGAGTCTCATTTCACATTTCCACACACACACGTCTGACACCAGGGGGCGCCTCGAAACCAGGGCTGTGTTCAGTACCTTTGGGGGCAGAGCTTGCTGTACTCCTTTTTTTTAATGTGTATAAAAAACTTTCCAAAAGTCTTTTGAGTACCAAAAAAAAGTAATTTGTCTTTTGAGTACCAATAGTCTCTTGAGTACCTTTTTCCCATACTGGCAGTTCTGTATCTTGCTCTTTTGAGTACTCTTACTTTTTTTTGCAATGGGGAAGGGGTTCAGCTAAAACAGCCAGCCCAAAGAGCTGACTTGTTCACATACAACACGAGTGTGAAGCTATTTTTATTTTATATTTATTGATTGACTGTTTAGTGTATTCTGCTTCAGCATTAGTAGTACAGTATTTGTGTTATACATTACGGTTGTGTAAAGTAAGAACGAATACAACAATATTAATTTGTTTTTATTTTCAGAATGTCAAAACAAAATGTTTAATGCAGGCAGTGGTGTACTTGTGCACGCCGTAATGAATTCTTACTGTTTATTTGGACTGCTGAAACTCCTCAGGTGAGTAATGTCACGTTTAAGATTATTGTGAGTCCTGTCACTATGACTCGCTACATTAATGTCTGTATCTAAAAACATCTGAAACCATGTGATTCAGGGTAGGAGACCTCTTGCGTGATTATAAAAAAGAAAAAGTCCCGTTATCTCACACTGACATCGTATACATCAATGTGTGTACAGTTAAACATTTATTTCTCATAAATATAGTCCTGATTGTGAGCTGCAGTTTGAGTCCTGTCCTGAGGGGGCGCTGTAGGGAGGGTCAGTCCCGATGGGGCGCTGTAGGGAGGGTCGGTCCCAAGGGGGCGTTGTAGAGAGGATCGGGCCCGAGGGCACTGTAGGGAGGTTCGGTCCTGAGGGGGAGCCGTAGAGAGGTTCGGTCCCGAGGGAGCGCCGTAGAGAGGTTCGGTCCCGAGGGAGCGCCGTAGGGAGGGTCGGTCCTGAGGGGGAGCCGTAGGGAGGGAGGGTCGGTCGGTCCCGAGGGGGTGCCGTAGGGAGGGTCGGTCCCGAGGGGGCGCCGTAGGGAGGGTCGGTCCCGAGGGGGCGCCATAGGAAGGGAGGGTCAGTCGGTCCCGAGGGGGAGCCGTAGGGAGGGTCGGTCCCAAGGGGGAGCCGTAGGGAGGGTCGGTCCCGAGGGGGAGCCGTAGGAAGGGACGGTCGGTCGGTCCCGAGGGGGAGCCGTAGGGAGGGTCGGTCGGTCCCGAGGGGGCGGTGGAGAGAGGGTCAGTCCCGAGGGGGGTGCTGTAGAGAGGTTCGGTCCCAAGGGGGCGCTGTAGGGAGGGTCAGGCCCGAGCGGGCGCTGTAGGGAGGGTCGGTCCCGAGCGGGCGCTGTAGGGAGGGTCGGTCCCGAACGGGCGCTGTAGGGAGGGTCGGTCCCGAGGGGGCGCTGTAGGGAGGGTCAGTCAGTTCGGCTATGCTGGGTTTTGCTGATGAAGAAGGCAGGACGGCTGATGCAGCGGTAACTGAGCGCCTGAGGCACTAAAGCATAGAACAGGTTGAAGGTGAAGAAGAAGAGCAGTCTCTCGCTTGGAATGCGGTATGTGACGGGAGTCCGAGTGTGTAGTGACGCTCCAGTGTGACAGAACTGAGCCTGAAACAAAACAATGACATGATTAATATCACTTTACGTTCCCGTTATAATTCCACTCACCTTTGATTAAGTACTGTTTTGTGTGTAAACTAACACTGGAAGCATTTCGTTTAGGACACACCTAGTTTCTCTGCAGCGTAGCTTTTTAAACACAGTTAGCTTTTGTAGAGGAGCGTGACCTAGCTAAAATCTCAGTTAAGTTGCTAAATATTACTACACAGTGAAATAAATCATCCTAGTTAGCAAACTGATGCTGGCTCTCAAGTAGCGTGGACTCCTTATCAGGTGGTGTTATGTTAGCTAGCTAGATATAACAATGAGAACGACTTCAGCTGATTTACAAACACAAATATGACTGCTGTATTCACTGTAAACATCGATACATCCCATCTCTCATAGTTTACTTTCCATGCTAATTACTAAAGCAACTGTCAAAGTAAAAAGAGACAATTTGCCCACTAGCTAGTTAGCAAGCTGACAATTTAGCGATAGCTAGTAACCTGGATGCTTATCATGCTAACAATGCTAGATAGCATTCAATTTATGTAAAGAACCAGCTCATTTGCATGTTAGCTAGCGGGAAAATCAGTTAGATGTGATGCTAGCTAGAGTGTGTGTGTGTGTGTGTGTGTGTGTGTGTGTGTGTGTACCTGAGCCATGGCCCCAGCGTGCACCAGACTCAGATCTGGCAGCCAATCACAGCCCGGAACACACAGTCCATACATCATCATTATAACACACGGAGTGGAATAGAGCATGTTCACTAACATCTGTAACACACACACACACACACACACACACACACAATCCACATCATTGTAACACAAACTGAAGTAGAGCATGTTCAGTAATATCTGTAGGACACGCACACACCTGTACAGCTGGATATGCTGAGGGGTCTTTGAGGTATGGTTCATAATTTAGCACATAATCATGACACCAATCTGCAGGACAGTCCAGCACCACCTACACACACACACACACACACACACACACACACACACACACACTTGAACAGTGATCATTAGTATTCTACGTATGTATGTGAAATGTTGCTATGGTTTCAGCAACAAAGATTTTCTCAGTTCTGTGTAAATTAGGTGTGAAGCTGTAAAGTGACAAATCCATGCGATTGGCTCGAATGCTTCCTCGGCCGATCCAACGGCACGTGTGGTCCGATGTTCCTTCACTTCCCCGATCACAACTTTAGTTCCTACCTGCAATCATTTCCCATTTACTCTCATTAAACCTGTATAGAGACGTGTATAGAGGAGATGAGCTTGGAAGGAAGAAACCGAAATCATCGTCGCTGGTACATGTGTGAGAGTACGTCGCTAATACAGTTAGCTTGTTTTGCTAATCTAATCTGAGAACGAAGATATTACGAAGCCAAGCGCACACCATGTACACCCTGATTAGTGCTTTATTTAATCTGCGTTAAAACTTCTACTGTTGCTCATCAGAACAAAAAACAGGCCACACCCACAACCTCCGGCGACCTACAGGCAACGTGAATGACTCGTCACGTGCGAGTGTAGAGTGGTGTAGTGTGAATGAGTTATACACATTGTACACAGGAGTATTAGCATTATTAATAATCCTGTAAAGTCCAATTTATTCCTGTAGAGTTTATTACAGTAAAGATGTTCCTCACCAGGCCTCTGAGAACCGAGAAGACCATGTCTACGATGAGGCTGAGCACGAAGAACAAATCCACAGGTCTCTGGAACAGCGACTTCATCTGTTCACACTGAACATTCTGCACACCGGTGACGCGTGAGGAAATGTTCAGAGAATTCAAATACATCAGGCAGAATAAACAGAGCAATAAAATGTTTTTATAAATTATAGGAACATTTGCCAGGAAGTGGAGCTGTGGTGTGTGTGTGTGTGTGTGTGTGTGTAAGTTAATAATTCAAGGGGTTGTTTAAAAATGTAAGTGAATCATTCAAGAAGTCCTTTAATAAATGAAAGTGTAAGTGAATCACTTGATGAGTCATTTCAGATGTAAGTGTATCATTTGAGGAGTCATTTACAAATGTAAGTGCATCTATCACAAAGTTCTGTTCGGTTGTAAATGAATCATTCGCGGAGGCATTCACAAGTGTGTGTGTGTGTGTGTGTGTGTGTGTGTGTGTGTGTGTGTGTCTCACTGTTGGTAGTTCTCGTGTTGTAGGCTGGTTGAACACTCTAAAACAGGCCCACACAGAGACACACACATAGAGCAGGTGGAGAAGAAACAGAGTGTTCAGCTGAGTGCCATATTTACCTGGAACACACACACAGAGAGAGAGAGAGAGAGAGAAAGAGAAGTGAATCATTCAAAGAGTCTTTTAGGAATGTAAGTGAATCACTCGAGGAGTCATCTGCATCTCTCTGATTTGGTCCCGTACTCACCCACCA